>NW_026112575.1:0-90773 GCF_024323335.1 Lathyrus oleraceus
AATTTGATTGAATTGTTAGAAGATGAAAATGTTGTGTGTTAAACCCATGAAATTTGATTGAATTGTGGGAATTATAGAAATGATGATGTTAAACCCATGAAATTTGATTGAATTGTGGGAATGATGAAATGTTGATGTTAAACCCATGAAATTTGATTGAATTGTGGGAATGATGAAATGTTGATGTTAAACCCATGAAATTTGATTGAGTTGTGGAATGATGAAAAATGTTGATGTTTAAACCCATGAAATTTGATTGAATTGTGGGAATTATGAAATGATGATGTTAAACCCATGAAATTTGATTGAATTGTGGGAATGATAAAATGTTGATGTTAACCCATGAAATTTGATTGAATTGTGGGAATGATGAAAATGATGATGTTAAACCCATGAAATTTGATTGAATTGTGGGAATTATAGAAATGATGATGTTAAACCCATGAAATTTGATTGAATTGTGGGAATGATGAAAATGTTGATTTTAAACCCATGAAATTTGATTGAATTGTGGGAATTATAAAAATGATGATGTTAAACCATGAAATTTGATTGAATTGTGGGAGTGATGAAAATGATGATGTTAAAACCAATGAAATTTGATTGAATTGTTAGAATGATGAAAATGTTGGTGTTAAACCCATGAAATTTGATTGAATTGTGGGAATTATAGAAATGATGATGTTAAACCCATGAAATTATATTGAATTGAATTGTGGGAATGATGAAAATGTTGATGTTAAACCCATGAAATTTGATTGAATTGTGGGAATGATGAAAATGATGATGTTAAACCCATGAAATTTGATTGAATTGTGGGAATTATAGAAATGATGATGTTAAACCCATGAAATTTGATTGAATTGTGGGAATGATGAAAATGTTGATGTTAAACCCATGAAATTTGATTGAGTTGTGGGAATGATGAAAATGATGATGTTAACCCATGAAATTTGATTGAATTGTGGGAATTATAGAAAATGATGATGTTAAACCCATGAAATTGATTGAATGTGGGAATGATGAAAATGTTGATTTTAAACCCATGAAATTTGATTGAATTGTGGGAATTATAAAAATGATGATGTTTAAACCCATGAAATTTGATTGAATTGTGGGAATGATGAAAATGATGATGTTAAACCCATGAAATTTGATTGAATTGTTAGAAAGATGAAAATGTTGATGTTAAACCCATGAAATTTGATTGAATTGTGGGAATTATAGAATGATGATGTTAAACCCATGAAATTTGATTGAATTGTGGGAATGATGAAAATGTTGATTTTAAACCCATGAAATTTGATTGATTGTGGGAATGATGAAAATTTGATGTTAAACCCATGAAATTTGATTGAATTGTGGGAATATATAGAAATGATGATGTTAAACCCATGAATTTGATTGAATTGTGGGAATGATGAAAATGTTGATGTTAAACCCATGAAATTTGATTGAATTGTGGGAATGATGAAAATGATGATGTTAAACCCATGAAATTTGATTGAATTGTGGGAATTATAGAAATGATGATGTTAAACCCATGAAATTTGATTGAATTGTGGGAATGATGAAAATGTTGATGTTAAACCCATGAAATTTGATTGAATTGTGGGAATGATGAAAAATGATGATGTTAAACCCATGAAATTTGATTGAATTGTGGGAATATAGAAATGATGATGTTAAACCCATGAAATTTGATTGAATTGTGGGAATGATGAAAATGTTGATTTTAAACCCATGAAATTTGATTGAATTGTGGGAATTATAAAAATGATGATGTTTAACCCATGAAATTTGATTGAATTGTGGGAATGATGAAAATGTTGATGTTAAACCCATGAAATTTGATTGAATTGTTGGAATGATGAAATGTTGATGTTAAACCCATGAAATTTGATTGAATTGTGGGAATATAGAAATGATGATGTTAAACCCATGAAATTTGATTGAATTGTGGGAATGATGAAAATGTTGATGTTAAACCCATGAAATTTGATTGAATTGTGGGAATGATGAAAATGTTGATGTTAAACCCATGAAATTTGATTGAATTGTGGGAATGATGAAAATGATGATGTTAAACCCATGAAATTTGATTGAATTGTGGGAATTATAGAAATGATGATGTTAAACCCATGAAATTTGATTGAATTGTGGGAATGATGAAAATGTTGATGTTAAACCCATGAAATTTGATTGAATTGTGGGAATGATGAAAATGTTGATGTTAAAACCCATGAAATTTGATTGAATTGTGGGAATTATAGAAATGATGATGTTAAACCCATGAAATTTGATTGAATTGTGGGAATGATGAAAATGTGATGTTAAACCCATGAAATTTATTGAGTTGTGGGAATGATGAAAATGATGATGTTAAACCCATGAAATTTGATTGATTGTGGGAATTGGGAATATAGAAATGATGATGTTAAACCCATGAAATTTGATTGAATTGTGGGAATGATGAAAATGTTGATGTTAAACCCATGAAATTTGATTGAATTGTGGGAATTATAAAAATGATGATGTTTAAACCCATGAAATTTGATTGAATTGTGGGAATGATGAAAATGATGATGTTAAACCCATGAAATTTGATTGAATTGTTGGGAATGATGAAAATGTTGTGTTAAACCCATGAAATTTGATTGAATTGTGGGAATTATAGAAATGATGATGTTAAACCCATGAAATTGATTGAATTGTGGGAATGATGAAAATGTTGATTTTAAACCCATGAAATTTGATTGAATTGTGGGAATTATAAAATGATGATGTTAACCCATGAAATTTGATTGAATTGTGGGAATGATGAAAATGATGATGTTAAACCCATGAAATTTGATTGAATTGTGGGAAAGATGAAAATGTTGATGTTAAACCCATGAAATTTGATTGAATTGTGGGAATTATAGAAATGATGATGTTAAACCCATGAAATTTGATTGAATTGTGGGAATGATGAAAATGTTGATGTTAAACCCATGAAATTTGATTGAATTGTGGGAATGATGAAAATGTTGATGTTAAACCCATGAAATTTGATTGAATTGTGGGAATTATAGAAATGATGATGTTAAACCCATGAAATTTGATTGAATTGTGGGAATGATAAAATGATGATGTTAAACCCATGAAATTTGATTGAATTGTGGGAATGATGAAAATGATGATGTTAAACCCATGAAATTTGATTGAATTGTGGGAATTATAGAAATGATGATGTTAAACCCATGAAATTTGATTGAATTGTGGGAATGATGAAAATGTTGATGTTAAACCCATGAAATTTGATTGAATTGTGGGAATGATGATGAAAATGTTGATGTTAAACCCATGAAATTTGATTGAATTGTGGGAATTATAGAAAATGATGATGTTAAACCCATGAAATTTGATTGAATTGTGGGAATGATGAAAATGTTGATGTTAAACCCATGAAATTTGATTGATTGTGGGAATGATGAAAATGATGATGTTAAACCCATGAAATTTGATTGAATTGTGGGAATTATAGAAATGATGATGTTAAACCCATGAAATTTGATTGAATTGTGGGAATGATGAAAATGTTGATGTTAAACCCATGAAATTTGATTGAATTGTGGGAATGATAAAAATGATGATGTTAAACCCATGAAATTTGATTGAATTGTGGGAATTATAGAAATGATGATGTTAACCCATGAAATTGATTGAATTGTGGGAATGATGAAAATGTTGATGTTAAACCCATGAAATTTGATTGAATTGTGGGAATGATGAAAATGTTGATGTTAAACCCATGAAATTTGATTGAATTGTGGGAATTATAAAATGATGATGTTAAACCCATGAAATTTGATTGAATGTGGGAATGATGAAAATGTTGATGTTAAACCCATGAAATTTGATTGAATTGTGGGAATGATGAAAATGATGATGTTAAACCCATGAAATTTGATTGAATTGTGGGAATTATAGAAATGATGATGTTAAACCCATGAAATTTGATTGAATTGTGGGAATGATGAAAATGTTGATGTTAAACCCATGAAATTTGATTGAATTGTGGGAATGATGAAAATGATGATGTTAAACCCATGAAATTGATTGAATTGTGGGAATGATAGAAATGTGATGTTAAACCCATGAAATTTGATTGAGTGTGGGAATGATGAAAATGATGATGTTAAACCCATGAAATTTGATTGAATTGTGGGAATTATAGAAATGATGATGTTAAACCCATGAAATTTGATTGAATTGTGGGAATGATGAAAATGTTGATGTTAAACCCATGAAATTTGATTGAATTGTGGGAATGATGAAAATGATGATGTTAAACCCATGAAATTTGATTGAATTGTGGGAATTATAGAAATGATGATGTTAAACCCATGAAATTTGATTGAATTGTGGGAATGATGAAAATGTTGATGTTAAACCCATGAAATTTGATTGAATTGTGGGAATTATAAAATGATGATGTTAAACCCATGAAATTTGATTGAATTGTGGGAATGATGAAAATGATGATGTTAAACCCATGAAATTTGATTGAATTGTTGGAAAGATGAAAATGTTGATGTTAAACCCATGAAATTTGATTGAATTGTGGGAATTATAGAAATGATGATGTTAAACCCATGAAATTTGATTGAATTGTGGGAATGATGAAAATGTTGATGTTAAACCCATGAAATTGATTGAATTGTGGGAATGATGAAAATGTTGATGTTAAACCCATGAAATTTGATTGAATTGTGGGAATGATGAAAATGATGATGTTAAACCCATGAAATTTGATTGAATTGTGGGAATTATAGAAATGATGATGTTAAACCCATGAAATTTGATTTGAATTGTGGGAATGATGAAAATGTTGATGTTAAACCCATGAAATTTGATTGAATTGTGGGAATGATGAAAATGATGATGTTAAACCCATGAAATTTGATTGAATTGTGGGAATTATAGAAATGATGATGTTAAACCCATGAAATTTGATTGAATTGTGGGAATGATGAAAATGTTGATGTTAAACCCATGAAATTTGATTGAATTGTGGGAATTATAAAAATGATGATGTTAAACCCATGAAATTTGATTGAATTGTGGGAATGATGAAAATGATGATGTTAAACCCATGAAATTTGATTGAATTGTGGGAATGATGAAAATGTTGATGTTAAACCCATGAAATTTGATTGAATTGTGGGAATTATAGAATGATGATGTTAAACCCATGAAATTTGATTGAATTGTGGGAATGATGAAAATGTTGATGTTAAACCCATGAAATTTGATTGAATTGTGGGAATGATGAAATGTG
Source organism: Lathyrus oleraceus (assembly GCF_024323335.1). Lineage (NCBI taxonomy): Eukaryota > Viridiplantae > Streptophyta > Magnoliopsida > Fabales > Fabaceae > Lathyrus > Lathyrus oleraceus. The sequence continues at coordinate 5,324 of NW_026112575.1, forward strand.
ATGTTAAACCCATGAAATTTGATTGAATTGTGGGAATTATAAAATGATGATGTTAAACCCATGAAATTTGATTGAATTGTGGGAATGATGAAAATGTTGATGTTAAACCCATGAAATTTGATTGAATTGTGGGAATTATAGAAATGATGATGTTAAACCCATGAAATTTGATTGAATTGTGGGAATGATGAAAATGATGATGTTAAACCCATGAAATTTGATTGAATTGTGGGAATGATGAAAATGTTGATGTTAAACCCATGAAATTTGATTGATTGTGGGAATGATGAAAATGATGATGTTAAACCCATGAAATTTGATTGAATTGTGGGAATTATAGAAATGATGATGTTAAACCCATGAAATTTGATTGAATTGTGGGAATGATGAAAATGTTGATGTTAAACCCATGAAATTTGATTGAATTGTGGGAATGATGAAAATGATGATGTTAAACCCATGAAATTTGATTGAATTGTGGGAATTATAGAAATGATGATGTTAAACCCATGAAATTTGATTGAATTGTGGGAATGATGAAAATGTTGATTTTAAACCCATGAAATTTGATTGAATTGTGGGAATTATAAAATGATGATGTTAAACCCATGAAATTTGATTGAATTGTGGGAATGATGAAAATGATGATGTTAAACCCATGAAATTTGATTGAATTGTTAGAAAGATGAAAATGTTTGTGTTAAACCCATGAAATTTGATTGAATTGTGGGAATTATAGAAATGATGATGTTAAACCCATGAAATTTGATTGAATTGTGGGAATGATGAAAATGTTGATGTTAAACCCATGAAATTTGATTGAGTTGTGGGAATGATGAAAATGTTGATGTTAAACCCATGAAATTTGATTGAATTGTGGGAATTATAGAAATGATGATGTTAAACCCATGAAATTTGATTGAATTGTGGGAATGATGAAAATGTTGATGTTAAACCCATGAAATTTGATTGATTGTGGGAATGATGAAAATGATGATGTTAAACCCATGAAATTTGATTGAATTGTGGGAAATATAGAAATGATGATGTTAAACCCATGAAATTTGATTGAATTGTGGGAATGATGAAAATGTTGATTTTAAACCCATGAAATTTGATTGAATTGTGGGAATTATAAAATGATGATGTTAAACCCATGAAATTTGATTGAATTGTGGGAATGATGAAAATGATGATGTTAAACCCATGAAATTTGATTGAATTGTTGGGAAAGATGAAAATGTTGTGTTAAACCCATGAAATTTGATTGAATTGTGGGAATTATAGAAATGATGATGTTAAACCCATGAAATTTGATTGAATTGTGGGAATGATGAAAATGTTGATGTTAAACCCATGAAATTTGATTGAATTGTGGGAATGATGAAAATGTTGATGTTAAACCCATGAAATTTGATTGAATTGTGGGAATTATAGAAATGATGATGTTAAACCCATGAAATTTGATTGAATTGTGGGAATGATGAAAATGTTGATGTTAAACCCATGAAATTTGATTGAATTGTGGGAATTATAGAAATGATGATGTTAAACCCATGAAATTTGATTGAATTGTGGGAATTATAGAAATGATGATGTTAAACCCATGAAATTTGATTGAATTGTGGGAATGATGAAAATGTTGATTTTAAACCCATGAAATTTGATTGAATTGTGGGAATTATAAAATGATGATGTTAAACCCATGAAATTTGATTGAATTGTGGGAATGATGAAAATGATGATGTTAAACCCATGAAATTTGATTGAATTGTGGGAATGATGAAAATGTTGATGTTAAACCCATGAAATTTGATTGAATTGTGGGAATTATAGAAAATGATGATGTTAAACCCATGAAATTTGATTGAATTGTGGGAATGATGAAATGATGTGTTTTAAACCCATGAAATTTGATTGAATTGTGGGAATGATGAAAATGTTGATGTTAAACCCATGAAATTTGATTGAATTGTGGGAATGATGAAAATGATGATGTTAAACCCATGAAATTTGATTGAATTGTGGGAATTATAGAAATGATGATGTTAAACCCATGAAATTTGATTGAATTGTGGGAATGATGAAAATGTTGATGTTAAACCCATGAAATTTGATTGAATTGTGGGAATGATGAAAATGATGATGTTAAACCCATGAAATTTGATTGAATTGTGGGAATTATAAAATGATGATGTTAAACCCATGAAATTTGATTGAATTGTGGGAATGATGAAATGTTGATTTTAAACCCATGAAATTTGATTGAATTGTGGGAATTATAAAAATGATGATGTTAAACCCATGAAATTTGATTGAATTGTGGGAATGATGAAAATGATGATGTTAAACCCATGAAATTTGATTGAATTGTGGGAATGATGAAAATGTTGATGTTAAACCCATGAAATTTGATTGAATTGTGGGAATTATAGAATGATGATGTTAAACCCATGAAATTTGATTGAATTGTGGGAATGATGAAAATGTTGATGTTAAACCCATGAAATTTGATTGAATTGTGGGAATGATAGAAATGATGATGTTAAACCCATGAAATTTGATTGAATTGTGGGAATGATAAAAATGATGATGTTAAACCCATGAAATTTGATTGAATTGTGGGAATGATGAAAATGTTGATGTTAAACCCATGAAATTTGATTGAATTGTGGGAATTATAGAAATGATGATGTTAAACCATGAAATTTGATTGAATTTGTGGGAATGATGAAAATGTTGATGTTAAACCCATGAAATTGATTGAATTGTGGGTGGGAATGATGAAAATGATGATGTTAAACCCATGAAATTTGATTGAATTGTGGGAATTATAGAAATGATGATGTTAAACCCATGAAATTTGATTGAATTGTGGGAATGATAAAATGTTGATGTTAAACCCATGAAATTTGATTGAATTGTGGGAATTATAAAAATGATGATGTTAAACCCATGAAATTTGATTGAATTGTGGGAATGATGAAAATGATGATGTTAAACCCATGAAATTTGATTGAATTGTGGGAATGATGAAAATGTTGATGTTAAACCCATGAAATTTGATTGAATTGTGGGAATTATAGAAATGATGATGTTAAACCCATGAAATTTGATTGAATTGTGGGAATGATGAAAATGTTGATTTAAACCCATGAAATTTGATTGAATTGTGGGAATTATAAAAATGATGATGTTAAACCCATGAAATTGATTGAATTGTGGGATTGATGAAAATGATGATGTTAAACCCATGAAATTTGATTGAATTGTGGGAATGATGAAAATGTTGATGTTAAACCCATGAAATTTGATTGAATTGTGGGAATTATAGAAATGATGATGTTAAACCCATGAAATTTGATTGAATTGTGGGAATGATGAAAATGTTGATGTTAAACCCATGAAATTTGATTGAATTGTGGGAATGATGAAAATGTTGATGTTAAACCCATGAAATTTGATTGAATTGTGGGAATTATAGAAATGATGATGTTAAACCCATGAAATTTGATTGAATGTGGGAATTATAGAAATGATGATGTTAAACCCATGAAATTTGATTGAATTGTGGGAATGATGAAAATGTTGTTGTTAAACCCATGAAATTTGATTGAATTGTGGGAATTATAGAAATGATGATGTTAAACCCATGAAATTTGATTGAATTGTGGGAATGATGAAAATGTTGATGTTAAACCCATGAAATTTGATTGATTGTGGGAATGATGAAAATGTTGATGTTAAACCCATGAAATTTGATTGAATTGTGGGAATTATAGAAATGATGATGTTAAACCCATGAAATTTGATTGAATTGGGGAATGATGAAAATGTTGATGTTAAACCCATGAAATTTGATTGAATTGTGGGAATGATGAAAATGATGATGTTAAACCCATGAAATTTGATTGAATTGTGGGAATTATAGAAATGATGATGTTAAACCCATGAAATTTGATTGAATTGTGGGAATGATGAAAATGTTGATGTTAAACCCATGAAATTTGATTGAATTGTGGGAATGATGAAAATGATGATGTTAAACCCATGAAATTTGATTGAATTGTGGGAATTATAAAATGATGATGTTAAACCCATGAAATTTGATTGAATTGTGGGAATGATGAAAATGTTGATGTTAAACCCATGAAATTTGATTGAATTGTGGGAATTATAGAAATGATGATGTTAAACCATGAAATTTGATTGAATTGTGGGAATGATGAAAATGTTGATGTTAAACCCATGAAATTTGATTTGATTGAGTTGTGGGAATGGGAATGATGAAAATGATGATGTTAAACCCATGAAATTTGATTGAATTGTGGGAATTATAGAAATGATGATGTTAAACCCATGAAATTTGATTGAATTGTGGGAATGATGAAAATGTTGATTTTAAACCCATGAAATTTGATTGAATTGTGGGAATTATGAAAATGATGATGTTAAACCCATGAAATTTGATTGAATTGTGGGAATGATGAAAATGATGATGTTAAACCCATGAAATTTGATTGAATTGTGGGAATGATGAAAATGTGGATGTTAAACCCATGAAATTTGATTGAATTGTGGGAATTATAGAAATGATGATGTTAAACCATGAAATTTGATTGAATTGTGGGAATGATGAAAATGATGATGTTAAACCCATGAAATTTGATTGATTGTGGGAATATAGAAATGATGATGATGTTAAACCCATGAAATTTGATTGAATTGTGGGAATGATGAAAATGTTGATGTTAAACCCATGAAATTTGATTGAGTTGTGGGAATGATGAAAATGATGATGTTAAACCCATGAAATTTGATTGAATTGTGGGAATTATAGAAATGATGATGTTAAACCCATGAAATTTGATTGAATTGTGGGAATGATGAAAATGTTGATGTTAAACCCATGAAATTTGATTGAGTTGTGGGAATGATGAAAATGATGATGTTAAACCCATGAAATTTGATTGAATTGTGGGAATTATAGAAATGATGATGTTAAACCCATGAAATTTGATTGAATTGTGGGAATGATGAAAATGTTGATGTTAAACCCATGAAATTTGATTGAATTGTGGGAATTATAAAAATGATGATGTTAAACCCATGAAATTTGATTGAATTGTGGGAATGATTAACACTGTTGTGTTAACCCTGAACTTTGAAATTGATTTTGGGAATGATGAAAATGATGATGTTAAACCCATGAAATTTGATTGAATTGTGGGAATGATGAAAATGTTGATGTTAAACCCATGAAATTTGATTGAATTGTGGGAATTATAGAAATGATGATGTTAAACCCATGAAATTTGATTGAATTGTGGGAATGATGAAAATGTTGATGTTAAACCCATGAAATTTGATTGAATTGTGGGAATTATAAAATGATGATGTTAAACCCATGAAATTTGATTGAATTGTGGGAATGATGAAAATGATGATGTTAAACCCATGAAATTTGATTGAATTGTGGGAATGATGAAAATGTTGATGTTAAACCCATGAAATTTGATTGAATTGTGGGAATTATAGAAATGATGATGTTAAACCCATGAAATTTGATTGAATTGTGGGAATGATGAAATGTTGATGTTAAACCCATGAAATTTGATTGAATTGTGGGAATGATGAAAATGTGATGTTTAAACCCATGAAATTTGATTGAATTGTGGGAATTAGAAAATGATGATGTTAAACCCATGAAATTGATTGAATTGTGGGAATGATGAAAATGATGATGTTAAACCATGAAATTTGATTGAATTGTGGGAATGATGAAAATGATGATGTTAAACCCATGAAATTTGATTGAATTGTGGGAATTATAGAAATGATGATGTTAAACCCATGAAATTTGATTGAATTGTGGGAATGATGAAAATGTTGATGTTAAACCCATGAAATTTGATTGAATTGTGGGAATGATGAAAATGTTGATGTTAAACCCATGAAATTTGATTGAATTGTGGGAATTATAGAAATGATGATGTTAACCCATGAAATTTGATTGAATTGTGGGAATGATGAAAATGTTGATGTTAAACCCATGAAATTTGATTGATTGTGGGAATGATGAAAATGATGATGTTAAACCCATGAAATTTGATTGAATTGTGGGAATTATAGAAATGATGATGTTAAACCCATGAAATTTGATTGAATTGTGGGAGAATGATGAAAATGTTGATTTAAACCCATGAAATTTGATTGAATTGTGGGAATTATAAAAATGATGATGTTAAACCCATGAAATTTGATTGAATTGTGGGAATGATGAAAATGATGATGTTAAACCCATGAAATTTGATTGATTGAATTGTGGGAAAGATGAAAATGTTGTGTTAAACCCATGAAATTTGATTGAATTGTGGGAATTATAGAAATGATGATGTTAAACCCATGAAATTTGATTGAATTGTGGGAATGATGAAAATGTTGATGTTAAACCCATGAAATTTGATTGAATTGTGGGAATGATGAAATGTGATGATGTTAAACCCATGAAATTTGATTGAATTGTGGGAATTATAGAAATGATGATGTTAAACCCATGAAATTTGATTGAATTGTGGGAATGATAAAATGTTGATGTTAAACCCATGAAATTTGATTGAATTGTGGGAATGATGAAAATGTTGATGTTAAACCCATGAAATTTGATTGAATTGTGGGAATTATAGAAATGATGATGTTAAACCCATGAAATTTGATTGAATTGTGGGAATGATGAAAATGTTGATGTTAAACCCATGAAATTTGATTGAATTGTGGGAATGATGAAAATGTTGATGTTAAACCCATGAAATTTGATTGAATTGTGGGAATTATGAAAATGATGATGTTAAACCCATGAAATTTGATTGAATTGTGGGAATGATGAAAATGTTGATGTTAAACCCATGAAATTTGATTGAATTGTGGAATGATGAAAATGATGATGTTAAACCCATGAAATTTGATTGAATTGTGGGAATTATAGAAATGATGATGTTAAACCCATGAAATTTGATTGAATTGTGGGAATGATGAAAATGTTGATTTTAAACCCATGAAATTTGATTGAATTGTGGGAATTATAAAAATGATGATGTTAAACCCATGAAATTTGATTGAATTGTGGGAATGATGAAAATGATGATGTTAACCCATGATGAAATTTGATTGAATTGTTGGGAATGATGAAAATGTTGATGTTAAACCCATGAAATTTGATTGAATTGTGGGAATTATGAAATGATGATGTTAAACCCATGAAATTTGATTGAATTGTGGGAATGATGAAAATGTTGATGTTAAACCCATGAAATTTGATTGAATTGTGGGAATGATGAAAATGTTGATGTTAAACCCATGAAATTTGATTGATTGTGGGAATGATGAAAATGATGATGTTAAACCCATGAAATTTGATTGAATTGTGGGAATGATGAAAATGATGATGTTAAACCCATGAAATTTGATTGAATTGTGGGAATGATAAAATGATGATGTTAAACCCATGAAATTTGATTGAATTGTGGGAATGATGAAAATGATGATGTTAAACCCATGAAATTTGATTGAATTGTGGGAATTATGAAATGATGATGTTAAACCCATGAAATTTGATTGAATTGTGGGAATGATGAAAATGTTGATGTTAAACCCATGAAATTTGATTGAATTGTGGGAATGATGAAAATGATGATGTTAAACCCATGAAATTTGATTGAATTGTGGGAATGATAAATGATGATGTTAAACCCATGAAATTTGATTGAATTGTGGGAATGATGAAAATGTTGATTTTAAACCCATGAAATTTGATTGAATTGTGGGAATTATGAAAATGATGATGTTAAACCCATGAAATTTGATTGAATTGTGGGAATGATGAAAATGATGATGTTAAACCCATGAAATTTGATTGAATTGTGGGAAAGATGAAAATGTTGATGTTAAACCCATGAAATTTGATTGAATTGTGGGAATTATAGAAATGATGATGTTAAACCCATGAAATTTGATTGATTGTGGGAATGATGAAAATGTTGATGTTAAACCCATGAAATTTGATTGAATTGTGGGAATGATGAAATGTTGATGTTAAACCCATGAAATTTGATTGAATTGTGGGAATGATGAAAATGATGATGTTAAACCCATGAAATTTGATTGAATTGTGGGAATTATGAAATGATGATGTTAAACCCATGAAATTGATTGAATTGTGGGAATGATGAAAATGTTGATGTTAAACCCATGAAATTTGATTGAATTGTGGGAATGATATGAAAATTGATGTTAAACCCATGAAATTTGATTGAATTGTGGGAATTATAGAAATGATGATGTTTAAACCCATGAAATTTGATTGAATTGTGGGAATGATGAAAATGTTGATTTTAAACCCATGAAATTTGATTGAATTGTGGGAAATATAAAAATGATGATGTTAAACCCATGAAATTTGATTGAATTGTGGGAATGATGAAAATGATGATGTTAAACCCATGAAATTTGATTGAATTGTGGGAAGATGAAATGTTGATGTTAAACCCATGAAATTTGATTGAATTGTGGGAATTATAAAATGATGATGTTAAACCCATGAAATTTGATTGAATTGTGGGAATGATGAAAATGTTGATGTTAACCCATGAAATTTGATTGAATTGTGGGAATGATGAAAATGATGATGTTAAACCCATGAAATTTGATTGAATTGTGGGAATTATAGAAATGATGATGTTAAACCCATGAAATTTGATTGAATTGTGGGAATGATGAAAATGTTGATGTTAAACCATGAAATTTGATTGAATTGTGGGAATTATAGAAATGATGATGTTAAACCCATGAAATTTGATTGAATTGTGGGAATGATGAAAATGTTGATTTTAAACCCATGAAATTTGATTGAATTGTGGGAATGATAAAAATGATGATGTTAAACCCATGAAATTTGATTGAATTGTGGGAATTGATGAAAATGATGATGTTAAACCCATGAAATTTGATTGAATTGTGGGAAAGATGAAAATGTTGATGTTAAACCCATGAAATTTGATTGAATTGTGGGAATTATAGAAATGATGATGTTAAACCATGAAATTTGATTGAATTGTGGGAATGATGAAAATGTTGATGTTAAACCCATGAAATTTGATTGAATTGTGGGAATGATGAAAATGTTGATGTTAAACCCATGAAATTTGATTGAATTGTGGGAATGATGAAAATGATGATGTTAAACCCATGAAATTTGATTGAATTGTGGGAATTATAGAAATGATGATGTTAAACCCATGAAATTTGATTGAATTGTGGGAATGATGAAAATGTTGATGTTAAACCCATGAAATTTGATTGATTGTGAATTGTGGGAATGATGAAATGATGATGTTAAACCCATGAAATTTGATTGAATTGTGGGAATTATAGAAAATGATGATGTTAAACCCATGAATTTGATTGAATTGTGGGAATGATGAAAATGTTGATGTTAAACCCATGAAATTTGATTGAATTGTGGGAATTATAAAAATGATGATGTTAAACCCATGAAATTTGATTGAATTGTGGGAATGATGAAATGATGATGTTAAACCATGAAATTTGATTGAATTGTGGGAATGATGAAAATGTTGATGTTAAACCCATGAAATTGATTGAATTGTGGGAATTATGAAATGATGATGTTAAACCCATGAAATTTGATTGAATTGTGGGAATGATGAAATGTTGATGTTAAACCCATGAAATTTGATTGAATTGTGGGAATGATGAAAATGTTGATGTTAAACCCATGAAATTTGATTGAATTGTGGGATTATAGAAATGATGATGTTAAACCCATGAAATTTGATTGAATTGTGGGAATGATGAAAATGTTGATGTTAAACCCATGAAATTTGATTGAGTTGTGGGATGATGAAAATGATGATGTTAAACCCATGAAATTTGATTGAATTGTGGGAATTATAGAAATGATGATGTTAACCCATGAAATTTGATTGAATTGTGGGAATGATGAAAATGTTGATTTTAACCCATGAAATTTGATTGAATTGTGGGAATTATAAAATGATGATGTTAAACCCATGAAATTTGATTGAATTGTGGGAATGATGAAAATGATGATGTTAAACCCATGAAATTTGATTGAATTGTGGGAAAGATGAAAATGTTGGTGTTAAACCCATGAAATTTGATTGAATTGTGGGAATTATAGAAATGATGATGTTAAACCATGAAATTAGATTGAATTGTGGGAATGATGAAAATGTTGATGTTAAACCCATGAAATTTGATTGAGTTGTGGAATGATGAAAATGTTGTTGATGTTAACCCATGAAATTTGATTGAATTGTGGGAATTATAGAAATGATGATGTTAAACCCATGAAATTTGATTGAATTGTGGGAATGATGAAATGTTGATGTTAAACCCATGAAATTTGATTGAGTTGTGGGAATTGAGAAATGTTGATGTTAAACCCATGAAATTTGATTGAATTGTGGGAATTATAGAAATGATGATGTTAACCCATGAAATTTGATTGAATTGTGGGAATGATGAAAATGTTGATTTTAAACCCATGAATTTGATTGAATTGTGGGAATTATAAAAATGATGATGTTAAACCCATGAAATTTGATTGAATTGTGGGAATGATGAAAATGATGATGTTAAACCCATGAAATTTGATTGAATTGTTGGAATGATGAAAATGTTGATGTTAAACCCATGAAATTTGATTGAATTGTGGGAATTATAGAAATGATGATGTTAAACCCATGAAATTTGATTGAATTGTGGGAATGATGAAAATGTTGATGTTAAACCCATGAAATTTGATTGAATTGTGGGAATGATGAAAAGTTGATGTTAAACCCATGAAATTTGATTGAATTGTGGGAATGATGAAATGATGATGTTAAACCCATGAAATTTGATTGAATTGTGGGAATTATAGAAATGATGATGTTAAACCCATGAAATTTGATTGAATTGTGGGAATGATGAAAATGTTGATGTTAAACCCATGAAATTTGATTGAGTTGTGGGAATGATGAAAATGATGATGTTAAACCCATGAAATTTGATTGAATTGTGGGAATTATAGAAATGATGATGTTAAACCCATGAAATTTGATTGAATTGTGGGAATGATGAAAATGTTGATTTTAAACCCATGAAATTTGATTGAATTGTGGGGATTATAAATGATGATGTTAAACCCATGAAATTTGATTGAATTGTGGGAATGAGAAATGAAAATGATGATGTTAAACCCATGAAATTTGATTGAATTGTGGGAATGATGAAAATGATGATGTTAAACCCATGAAATTTGATTGAATTGTGGGAATGATGAAAATGTTGATGTTAAACCCATGAAATTTGATTGAGTTGTGGGAATGATGAAAATGATGATGTTAAACCCATGAAATTTGATTGAATTGTGGGAATTATAGAAATGATGATGTTAAACCCATGAAATTTGATTGAATTGTGGGAAAGATGAAAATGTTGGTGTTAAACCCATGAAATTTGATTGAATTGTGGGAATGATGAAAATGTTGATGTTAAACCCATGAAATTTGATTGAATTGTGGGAATTATAGAAATGATGATGTTAACCCATGAAATTTGATTGAATTGTGGGAATGATGAAAATGTTGATTTTAAACCCATGAAATTTGATTGAATTGTGGGAATTATAAAAATGATGATGTTAAACCCATGAAATTTGATTGAATTGTGGGAGTGATGAAAATGATGATGTTAAACCCATGAAATTGATTTTGAATTGTTAGAAAGATGAAAATGTTGGTGTTAAACCCATGAAATTTGATTGAATTGTGGGAATTATAGAAATGATGATGTTAAACCCATGAAATTAGATTGAATTGTGGGAATGATGAAAATGTTGATGTTAAACCCATGAAATTTGATTGAGTTGTGGGAATGATGAAAATGTTGATGTTAAACCCATGAAATTTGATTGAATTATGGGAATTATAGAAATGATGTTGTTAAACCCATGAAATTTGATTGAATTGTGGGAATGATGAAAATGTTGATGTTAAACCCATGAAATTTGATTGAATTATTAGAAAGATGAAAATTTTGGTGTTAAACCCATGAAATTTGATTGAATTGTGGGAATTATAGAAATGATGATGTTTAACCCATGAAATTTGATTGAATTGTGGGAATGATGAAAAGGTTGATGTTAAACCCATGAAATTTGATTGAGTTGTGGGAATGATGAAAATGATGATGTTAAACTTATGAAATTTTATTGAATTGTGGGAATTATAGAAATGATGATGTTAAACCCATGAAATTTGATTGAATTGTGGGAATGATGAAAATGTTGATGTTAAACCCATGAAATTTGTTTGAGTTGTGGGAATGATGAAAATGATGATGTTAAACCCATGAAATTTGATTGAATTATGGGATTTTAGAAATGATGATGTTAACCCATAAATTTGATTGAATACTGGGAATGATGAAAATGTTGATGTTAAACCCATGAAATTTGTTGAGTTGTGGGAATGATGAAAATGATGATGTTAAACCCATGGAATTTGATTGAATTGTGGGAATTATAGAAATGATGATGTTAAACCCATAAAATTTGATTAAATTGTGGGAATGATGAAAATGTTGATTTTAAACCCATGAAATTTGATTGAATTATGGGAATTATAAAAATGATGATGTTAAACCCATGAAATTTGATTGAATTGTGGGAGTGATGAAAATGATGATGTTAAACCCATGAAATTTGATTGAATTGTTAGAAAGATGAAAATGTTGGTGTTAAACCCATGAAATTTGATTGAATTGTGGGAATTATAGAAATGATGATGTTAAACCCATGAAATTAGATTGAATTGTGGGAATGATGAAAATGTTGATGTTAGACCCATGAAATTTGATTGAGTTGTGGGAATGATGAAAATGATGATGTTAAATGTAACACCCCGATAAAAATTATTTAATTTAAGTTAATATTATATTTATTAATTTAATTAGATAATTGGAAATTATTGGATTATTATTATTATTATTGGAATAATAATTATTGGAAATTATATAAGTTGGAAATAAGGAAAAAGAGTTCCATTTTGGTAAAAAGAGTTTTCACGTGAAAACAGAGAAGCGGCTCAAAAAGAGGAAAAGGGCAAAGAGGCAGAGCAAGAGGAAGAAGGTTGGAGAAGAGAAGAGCTTGAGGCTAAAGGATTGCCGGATTAACTCAGGTAAGGGGGGTTTATCGTCGTTTAATGGGTATTATGGATTAACATGTAATGGGTAGTGATAAGCCGTTGAATTGACCCTAATTGGGATGATGAATGCTGAAAAATTGTGATGAATAAACTATGTTAAAACTGAAATTTAATCTGTAATTGGATGGGTAGTGATTTTCCGAAAACGTAGCTTTTTACGGAATTGGAATCGGAGGTCCGGAAGTCCTCCAACGGCGGAAAATGCGGAGAATTCTGCATTCTGCTTTGTGTTAGCGCAGAAACTGCTTTCTGTTTTGCGTTAACCGGTTAACCCAGGGTGTTAACCGGTTAACACTGTTGTGAGTTGTGAAAATATTGTTGTTCTGTCTGCGTTAACCGGATAACCCAGGGCGTTAACCGGTTAACACTGTTAAGTTTTGCCAGGAAGCGTGTTTTGGTCTGCGTTAATCGGTTAACCCAGAGCGTTAACCGGTTAACACTGTTGGAAAGTGGGAAAATTGGTATTTAAATGTTGTGTACATATTTGATGGTTGGCCTATATCGGTATGTGATATAGTAGGGATCATTTCCCGTTGTTTTGAGTGGTATAGGTATTAGTAGAGGGTGCTAATACTGTGATTGACTTATTTGACATGACATGATATGATTGTGTGATAAATTTGCTGATGATGTGTGAAAATATGCATAATGTTGCGAATGTATATATATATTGTATGTAATTGTGGATGGACTGTTTTATGGCTTAGAGTGTGAGCATATGTCCATTGTGGATTGTGGTTGATGTTTGCATGACTAAGTGATTTAGCTTGCATATTGTGGCCTTTATGGTGGTAGCTAATTCCCATGGTGAGGAATTAGTGAGTAAATCATTGTGGATTGTTGTTGATGTTTGCATGCTAGGTGATTAGCGTGCATAGCATAGCCCTTGGGGTGGTAGCTAATTCCCATGGTGAGGAATTAGTGAGTGAGTCACTAGGTCTCAAATGAGTGGGACTAGTGGGCTTGGTAGCCGTATCTGGATTTGATCGGTGAGGTTGAACTATATGTTCACGAATAGTCGGTACCGCATGCATGGAGTCTCATTGCATAATGTATGTATGGCGTATAATATGAATGGATGTATTCCAATATTATACGTGTGTTTGTGTTGGCATTGAGTATGAGTATGAATTGTGTTGGTATTGAGTATGATAATTGAGTTGATGTGCCGTTACTGAATGTGTGATATGATTAGGGTGATTAACCTGTTATTTACTTAGCATTTCATGATATTCTATAATGCTTTTTATATCGATTGAGGAACTCACCCTTACAACTATTTTTCAGGTAACGAGCAGTGATTGAGTAGGAGCTAGTACTTGAAGTCTAGTGTAGTTCCTTAGTGGGTCATGCTCTGGTAGATGTAACATCGGGATGGGATGTTTTAAATGTTTTGTTGTTGGTTGTGAACCAGTTTACATGTAATATGCTACATGTTTTGCAGGATTGATTTAGTCTCTATCCGCTGCGTATTGTGCAAATGCTATATGTTTTGAATTAATAAAAGAGCATGACAGTTATTATGGTGAATGGTGTGAAGTGTTTGTGTGACACCCTTATTTGCACCTTTACTCTGATGTATATATTTGTTGTTTTAATTAAATATTTGGGGTAATTTAGAAGGGTGTTACATTAGTGGTATCAGAGCATAGTCGGTCGAGTCGAGTCGTAATTATTATGTTTCCCTGTACGGGATAGGTGTTGTGTAACCCTATCAGTACTTATTGTTTTAGCTTGTTGGGTTTTCAGAATAGAGATGGCTGGAAGAGGTAGAGACGATGCTGCGATTGCTGAGGCTCTGGGTATGCTAGCTGGAGTACTTGGAGGGAATCCGAATGTTGTGGGAATGGGAGCTGCTCGTCAACTGAGTGAGTTCCAGAAGAACAATCCTCCAATGTTCAAGGGAGCATACGATCCAGATGGTGCTCAGAAGTGGTTGAAGGAGATCGAGAGGATCTTCCGAGTGACTGAGTGTGTCGATAACCAGAAGGTCAGGTTCGGTACGCATATTGTAACACCCCGATAATAATATGATAATTATTTAAATTAAGTTAATAACATATTTATTAATTTAATTAGATAATTGGATTATTATTATTATTATTATTTTGGAATTATTGAATTATTATTATTATTGGAATAATAATATAATTTGGAAAATATATAAGTTGGAATAAGGAAAAAGAGTTTCATTTTGGAAAATAAGGTTTTCACGTGAAACTCAGAGAAGCGGCTGAAAGAGGAAAAGGGCAAGAGGCAGAGCAAGAGGAAGAGGGTTGAAGAAGAGAAGAGCTTGGAGCTTAAAGATTCGCCGGATTAACTCAGGTAAGGGGGGTTTATCGTCGTTTAATGGGTATTATGGGTTAGCATGTAATGGGTAGTGATAAACCGTTGAATTGACCCTAATTGGGATTGTGAATGCTGAAAATGATGTTGGATAAACTGTGTTAAAAACTGTAATTGAATCGATAATGGTGTGTGTCGTAATTTACTGGACGTATAGCTTTTTACGGAATTGGAATCGGAGGTCCGGAAGTCCTCTAACGGCGGAAAATGCAGAGAATTCTACATTCTGCTTTGTGTTAGCGCAGGAACTGCTGTTTTGTCTGCGTTAACCGGTTAACCCAGGGTGTTAACC
Source organism: Lathyrus oleraceus (assembly GCF_024323335.1). Classification (NCBI taxonomy): domain Eukaryota; kingdom Viridiplantae; phylum Streptophyta; class Magnoliopsida; order Fabales; family Fabaceae; genus Lathyrus; species Lathyrus oleraceus. The sequence continues at coordinate 21,251 of NW_026112575.1, forward strand.
GGTTAACACTGTTACGAATTGAGAATTAGTGCTGTTTTGCCTGCGTTAACCGGTTAACCCAGGGCGTTAACCGGTTAACACTGTTAAGTTTTGGGCAGTAAGCGTGTTTTGCCTGCGTTAACCGGTTAACCTAGGGCGTTAACCGGTTAACGCTGTTGCAGGGTGGAAAAAGTGTTAATTAAAATGTTGTGTGCCTAATTGGTGGTTGCCTATATCGGTGTGTGATATAGTAGGGATTATTTCCCGCTGTTTTGAGCAGTATAGGTATTAGTAGAGTGTGCTAATACTGTGTTTAATTGTTTGACATGATATGACGTGTTGATACATGTGTTGATGATGTATGATGATATGCATAATGCTGTGAATGTATATATCATGCATGTATTTGTGAATGGACTGTTGTATGGCTTAGAGTGTGAGCATATGTCCGTTGTGGATTGTTGTTGATGTTGCATTGCTAGATGATTAGCGTGCATAGCATAGCCTGTGGGGCTGTAGCTAATTCCCATGGTGAGGAATTAGTGAGTGAATCATTGTGGATTTGTTGTTGATGTTTGCATGCTAGATGATTAGTGTGCATAACATAGCCTTTAGGGCTGTAGCTAATTCCCATGGTGAGGAATTAGTGAGTGAGTCATTAGATCTCAAATGAGTGGGACTAGTGAGCTTAGTAGCCGTATCTGGATTGATCGATGAGCTTGAACTATATGTTCAAGAATAGTCGGTACCGCATGTGTGGAGTCTCATTGCATAAATTATGTATGGCGTATAATATGAATGGATGTATTCCAATATTATGCGTGTGTGGTGTTGCTATTGAGTATGAATATGAGTTGTATTGGTGTTGAGTATGATGTTTGAGTTGGTGTGCCGTTACTGAATGTGCGAATACGATTAGGGTGATTAATGTGTTAAATTACTTAACATGACATTATATTCTATAATGCTTATTATATCGATTGAGGAACTCACCCTTACAACTATTTTTCAGGTAACGAGCAATGAGTTGAGTAGAAGCTAATACTTGGAGTCTAGTGTAGTCTCCTTAGTGGGTCATGCTCTGATAGATGTAACATCGGGATGGGATGTTTGGAATATTTTATTGATTGGTTGTGAACCATTTTACATGTAAAATGTTACATGTTTTGAATGATAATTTGACCTCTATTCGCTGCGTATTATGCAACTGTTTTATTTGATAAATAAATGAGCATGACAAGCTACTTTGATGAATAGTGTGAAATATTGTGTGACACCCTTGGATGCATAATTACTCTGAATTATATATGTTGTTATTTTAATTAAATATTTGGGGTATTTTAGAAGGGTGTTACACATATGCTGTCAGAAGAAGCAGATGATTGGTGGGTTGCTACCCGCACTGAGTTGGAATCTGCTGGGAATGCTGAGATCACTTGGGCTGTGTTCAGAGAGAGATTTCTGAGGAAGTACTTTCCAGAGGATGTCAGAGGAAAGAAAGAGATAGAGTTCTTAGAATTGAAGCAGGGCAATCGGTCTGTTACTGAGTATGCTGCTAAGTTCACAGAGCTGTCGAAGTATTACACTCCCTATGATGAGGCTACTGGGGAATTTTCAAAATGTGTGAAGTTTGAGAACGGGTTACGTCCCGAGATCAAGCAGGCTATTGGGTATCAGCGGATTAGAGTGTTTTCCGATTTGGTTGACTGTTGCAGGATTTTTGAACAGGATACCAAGGCTAGAGCAGAGAGCTATCAGCTAAGGGTTGATAGGAAAGGCAAGAATCAGAATGATCGTGGGAAGCCGTATGCAGTTGGCAAAGGTTTCCAGAGACAGAGTGGGATGAAGAGGCCTAGTGGGGGAGACTCTAGTGCCCCTGCTAAGTGTTTCAGATGTGGTCAGGCTGGACATCGTATCCATGAGTGTACCAGTAATGAAAAGAAGTTATTTGCTAAGCTGTCTAAGTGTGAATTTTGGTTAGAAGAAGTTAGTTTTCTTGGTCATGTGATTTCAAGAGGTGGTATTGTTGTTGATCCTTCTAAGATAGAAGCGGTGTCTAAGTGGGAAGCTCCGAAGTCGGTTCCTGAGATAAGGAGTTTTCTTGGACTTGCAGGTTATTATAGGAAATTTATTGAGGAATTTTCTAAGTTGTCGTTACCGTTAACGATGTTGACTAGAAAGGGGCAAGCGTTTGTTTGGGACTCAAAGTGTGAAGAAGGTTTCCAAGAGTTAAAGAGAAGGTTAACTACTGCTCCTATTCTGATATTACCGAGTCCATCGGAACTATTTGAGGTTTACTGTGATGCTTCATTGTTGGGTTTGGGTGGTGTTTTGATGCAGAATAAGCAGGTTATAGCTTATGCTTCGAGACAACTGAAGGTTCATGAGAGGAACTATCCGACACACGATTTAGAGTTGGCAGCTGTGGTATTTGTTCTGAAGTTATGGAGGCATTACTTGTACGGGTCAAGATTTGAGGTTTTCAGTGACCATAAAAGTTTAAAGTATTTGTTTGATCAGAAAGAGCTGAATATGAGACAGAGGAGATGGTTAGAGTTTCTGAAGGACTATGACTTTGGTTTGAATTACCATCCGGGTAAAGCAAACGTAGTGGCTGATGCATTGAGTCGGAAATCATTGCATATGTTTATGTTAATGGTTAAGGAATTGGATTTAATTGAGCAGTTTAGAGACTTGAGTTTGGTGTGTGAGAGTACTCACAATAGTGTTAAACTGGGAATGTTGAAGTTAACGAGTGGTATTCTGGATGAGATTAGAGAGGGTCAGAAATCCGATGTGCTTTTGGTTGATAAGTTGACTCTAGTGAATCAAGGTCAAGGTGGTGAATTCAGAGTTGATGAGAATGGTGTTTTGAAATTTTGTAATCGGGTGTGTATTCCGGATGTTACCGAGCTTAAGAAGAGTATTCTTGAGGAAGGACATCGTAGTGGCCGGAGTATTCATCCTGGGGCTACGAAGATGTATCATGATTTGAAAAAGTTATTTTGGGGGTCGGGAATGAAAAGAGAAATTGCGAGTTTTGTTTATTCTTGTTTGACTTGTCAGAAGTCAAAGATTGAGCATCAGAAGCCGTCTCGGCTAATGCAACCGTTGGCTATTCCAGAGTGGAAGTGGGATAGTATCAGTATGGATTTTGTTTCTGGTTTACCGAGGACAATTAAGAATTTTGAAGCCATTTGGGTGATTGTTGACAGATTGACAAAATCGGCTCATTTCATTCTGATCAGAATGGATTATCCGTTGGAGAGATTAGCTGAGTTGTATATTGAGAAAATTGTAAGTTTGCATGGTATTCCATCGAGTATTGTTTCGGACAGAGATCCTAGATTTACATCGAAGTTCTGGGAAGGTTTGCAGAGGGCTTTGGGAACTAAACTGAGATTGAGTTCTGCATATCATCCGCAGACTGATGGTCAGACTAAGAGGACGATTCAGTCATTGGAAGATCTTTTGAGGGCTTGTGTTTTGGAAAAGGGAGGTGCTTGGGATTGTTACTTACCTTTGATTGAGTTTACCTACAACAATAGTTTTCATTCGAGCATTGGTATGGCACCGTTTGAAGCTTTGTATGGTAGGAGATGTCGGACGCCTTTATGTTGGTACGAGTCCGGTGAGAGTGTTGTGGTTGGACCGGAGATTGTTCAACAGACTACGGAAAAGATTAAGATGATTCAGGAGAAGATGAGGATTGCTCAGAGTCGTCAGAAGAGTTATCACGACAAGAGGAGGAAGTCACTTGAGTTTCAAGAGGGAGATCATGTGTTTCTTCGTGTTACTCCGATAACTGGGGTTGGTCGAGCTTTGAAGTCGAAGAAGTTGACACCTCGATTTATTGGTCCTTATCAGATTTTGGAGAGGATAGGGGAGGTAGCCTATCGTATTGCTTTACCGCCGTCGCTTGCGAATTTACATGAGGTTTTTCATGTGTCTCAGTTGAGGAGGTACATTCCTGATCCGTCGCATGTGGTCCAAGTAGATGATGTACAGGTGAGAGATAACCTGACTGTTGAAACATCACCTATGACGATCGAGGATCGAGAGTTGAAGCAGTTGCGGGGTAAAGAGATTGCTTTGGTGAAGGTAGCTTGGGGAGGACCAGCAGGTGGCAATGTGACTTGGGAACTTGAGAGTCAGATGAAGGAGTCTTATCCGGAGTTATTCGCTTGAGGTATGTTTTCAAGGACGAAAACTCTTTTAGTGGGGGAGAGTTGTAACACCCCGATAAAAATAAGATAATTATTTAATTTAAGTTAATATTATATTTATTAATTTAATTAAATAATTGGAAATTATTGGATTATTATTATTATTATTGGAATAATAATTATTGGAAAGTATATAAGTTGGAAATAAGGAAAAAGAGTTCCATTTTGGTAAAAAGAGTTTTCACGTGAAAACAGAGAAGCGGCTCAAAAAGAGGAAAAGGGCAAAGAGGCAGAGCAAGAGGAAGAAGGTTGGAGAAGAGAAGAGCTTGAGGCTAAAGGATTTCCGGATTAACTCAGGTAAGGGGGGTTTATCGTCGTTTAATGGGTATTATGGACTAACATGTAATGGATAGTGATAAGCCGTTGAATTGACCCTAATTGGGATGATGAATGCTGAAAAATTGTGATGAATAAACTATGTTAAAACTGAAATTTAATCTGTAATTGGATGGGTAGTGATTTTCCGAAAACGTAGCTTTTTACGGAATTGGAATCGGAGGTCCGGAAGTCCTCCAACGGCGGAAAATGCGGAGAATTCTGCATTCTGCTTTGTGTTAGCGCAGGAACTGCTTTCTGTTTTGCGTTAACCGGTTAACCCAAGGTGTTAACCGGTTAACACTGTTGTGAGTTGTGAAAATATTGTTGTTCTGTCTGCGTTAACCGGTTAACCCAGGGCGTTAACCGGTTAACACTGTTAAGTTTTGCCAGGAAGCGTGTTTTGGTCTGCGTTAACCGGTTAACCCAGGGCGTTAACCGGTTAACACTGTTGGAAAGTGGGAAAATTGGTATTTAAATGTTGTGTACATATTTGATGGTTGGCCTATATCGGTATGTGATATAGTAGGGATCATTTCCCGTTGTTTTGAGTAGTATAGGTATTAGTAGAGGGTGCTAATACAGTGATTGACTTATTTGACATGACATGATATGATTGTGTGATAAATTTGCTGATGATGTGTGAAAATATGCATAATGTTGCGAATGTATATATATATTGTATGTAATTGTGGATGGACTGTTTTATGGCTTAGAGTGTGAGCATATGTCCATTGTGGATTGTGGTTGATGTTTGCATGACTAAGTGATTTAGCTTGCATATTGTGGCCTTTATGGTGGTAGCTAATTCCCATGGTGAGGAATTAGTGAGTAAATCATTGTGGATTGTTGTTGATGTTTGCATGCTAGGTGATTAGCGTGCATAGCATAGCCCTTGGGGTGGTAGCTAATTCCCATGGTGAGGAATTAGTGAGTGAGTCACTAGGTCTCAAATGAGTGGGACTAGTGGGCTTGGTAGCCGTATCTGGATTTGATCGGTGAGGTTGAACTATATGTTCACGAATAGTCGGTACCGCATGCATGGAGTCTCATTGCATAATGTATGTATGGCGTATAATATGAATGGATGTATTCCAATATTATACGTGTGTTTGTGTTGGCATTGAGTATGAGTATGAATTGTGATGGTATTGAGTATGATAATTGAGTTGATGTGCCGTTACTGAATGTGTGATATGATTAGGGTGATTAACGTGTTATTTACTTAGCATTTCATGATATTCTATAATGCTTTTTATATCGATTGAGGAACTCACCCTTACAACTATTTTTCAGGTAACGAGCAGTGATTGAGTAGGAGCTAGTACTTGAAGTCTAGTGTAGTTCCTTAGTGGGTCATGCTCTGGTAGATGTAACATCGGGATGGGATGTTTTAAATGTTTTGTTGTTGGTTGTGAACCAGTTTACATGTAATATGCTACATGTTTTGCATGATTGATTTAGTCTCTATCCGCTGCGTATTGTGCAAATGCTTTATGTTTTGAATTAATAAAAGAGCATGACAGTTATTATGGTGAATGGTGTGAAGTGTTTGTGTGACACCCTTATTTGCACCTTTACTCTGATGTATATATTTGTTGTTTCAATTAAATATTTGGGGTAATTTAGAAGGGTGTTACATTAAACCTATGAAATTTGATTGAATTGTGGGAATTATAGAAATGATGATGTTAAACCCATGAAATTTGATTGAATTGTGGGAATTATAGAAATGATGATGTTTACCCATGAAATTTGATTGAATTGTGGGAATGATGAAAAGGTTGATGTTAAACCCATGAAATTTGATTGAGTTGTGGGAATGATGAAAATGATGATGTTAAACCCATGAAATTTTATTGAATTGTGGGAATTATAGAAATGATGATGTTAAACCCATGAAATTTAATTGAATTGCGGGAATGATGAAAATGTTGATGTTAAACCCATGAAATTTGTTTGAGTTGTGGGAATGATGAAAATGATGATGTTAAACCCATGAAATTTGATTGAATTGTGGGAATTATAGAAATGATCATGTTAAACCCATGAAATTTGATTGAATTGTGAGAAAGATGAAAATGTTGGTGTTAAACCCATGAAATTTGATTGAATTGTCGGAATGATGAAAATGTTGATGTTAAACCCATGAAATTTGATTGAATTGTGGGAATTATAGAAATGATGATGTTAAACCCATGAAATTTGATTGAATTGTGGGAATGATGAAAATGTTGATTTTAAACCCATGAAATTTGATTAAATTGTGGGAATTATAAAAATGATGATGTTAAACCCATGAAATTTGATTGAATTGTGGGAGTGATGAAAATGATGATGTTAAACCCATGAGATTTGATTGAATTGTTAGAAAGATGAAAATGTTGGTGTTAAACCCATGAAATTTGATTGAATTGTGGGAATTATAGAAATGATGATGTTAAACCCATGAAATTAGATTGAATTGTGGGAATGATGAAAATGTTGATGTTAAACCCATGAAATTTGATTGAGTTGTGGGAATGATGAAAATGTTGATGTTAAACCCATGAAATTTGATTGAATTATGGGAATTATAGAAATGATGTTGTTAAACCCATGAAATTTGATTGAATTGTGGGAATGATGAAAATGTTGATGTTAAACCCATGAAATTTGATTGAATTGTGGGAATGATGAAAATGTTGATGTTAAACCCATGAAATTTGATTGAATTGTGGGAATGATGAAAAGGTTGATTTTAAACCCATGAAATTTGATTGAGTTGTGGGAATGATGAAAATGTTGATGTTAAACCCATGAAATTTGTTTGAGTTGTGGGAATGATGAAAATGATGATGTTAAACCCATGAAATTTGATTGAATTATGGGAATTATAGAAATGATGATGTTAAACCCATAAAATTTGATTGAATACTGGGAATGATGAAAATGTTGATGTTAAACCCATGAAATTTGTTTGAGTTGTGAGAATGATGAAAATGATGATGTTAAACCCATGAAATTTGATTGAATTGTGGGATTTATAGAAATGATGATATTAAACCCATAAAATTTGATTGAATTGTGGGAATGATGAAAATGTTGATTTTAAACCCATGAAATTTGATTGAATTGTGGGAATTATAAAAATGATGATGTTAAACCCATGAAATTTGATTGAATTGTGGGAGTGATGAAAATGATGATGATAAACCCATGAAATTTGATTGAATTGTTAGAAAGATGAAAATGTTGGTGTTAAACCCATGAAATTTGATTGAATTGTGGGAATTATAGAAATGATGATGTTAAACCCATGAAATTAGATTGAATTGTGGGAATGATGAAAATGTTGATGTTAGACCCATGAAATTTGATTGAGTTGTGGGAATGATGAAAATGATGATGTTAAACCTATGAAATTTGATTGAATTGTGGGAATTATAGAAATGATGATGTTAAACCCATGAAATTTGATTGAATACTGGGAATGATGAAAATGTTGATGTTAAACCCATGAAATTTGATTGAATTGTGGGAATTATAGAAATGATGATGTTTAACCCATGAAATTTGATTGAATTGTGGGAATGATGAAAAGGTTGATGTTAAACCCATGAAATTTGATTGAGTTGTGGGAATGATGAAAATGATGATGTTAAACCCATGAAATTTTATTGAATTGTGAGAATTATAGAAATGATGATGTTAAATGTAACACCTCGATAAAAATAAGATAATTATTTAATTTAAGTTAATATTATATTTATTAATTTAATTAAATAATTGGAATTATTGGATTATTATTATTATTATTATTGGAATAATAATTATTGGAAAGTATATAAGTTGGAAATAAGAAAAGAGTTTCATTTTTTGGTAAAGAGGGTTTTACGTGAAAAGCAGAGAAGCGGCTGAAAAGAGGAAAAGGGCAAAGAGACAGAGCAAGAGGAAGAAGGTTGGAGAAGAGAAAAGCTTGAAGCTCAGAGATTTGCCGGATTAACTCAGGTAAGGGGGGTTTATCATCGTTTAATGGGTATTATGGGATAACATGTAATGGGTAGTGATAAACCATTGATTTGACTCTGATTAGAATGATGTATTCTGAAATTTGTGAAGTATTGGATGAACGGAATTTGGATTATGGTTGAAGGAAAATTCGTAAGGATTAGATGGAATAATGTTAGAATTTGTGAAATTGAATAGGGTATGATTTGTGTTAGATGATATGAACGAATACTGTGAAAAATTGGACTGTGGAAGGTTAGATCTGAGAAAATTCGTAGCAGAGAAAACCATAGCAGATCTGGAAATTCTGGTTTCTGGTCATACGCGTATGGCACTAGGCAATACGCGTATGAGATGGTCTGGTACGCGTATGGCACTAGGCAATACGCGTATGGATGAGGAAGATGATGTTTTGAACGTGGTTTGGTCTCTGTTGGTACGCGTATGGGGAAGTGGTACGCGTAGCATACGCGTATGAGACAGGTGATACGCGTATGGGATTGGCTGAGAATTGGGCCATACGCGTATGGGACTAGGCAATACGCGTATGGGCAGAATTGTGATTTTTCTGTGCTGTTGTTGTACAGTTTTTGGTTGTTCAGCTGAGTAATGTAATTTAGCTGATGTATGATAGAGTAGGGATCATTTCCCGTTGTTTTGAGCAGTATAGGTATTAGTAGAGTATGCTAATACTGTGATTGATTATGTGATAAATATGTTGATAATGTATGATGGTATGCATAATGTTGTGAATGTATCTATTATGTATGCAATTATGAATGGACTGTTTATGGCTTAGAGTGTGAGCATATGAGTATTGTGGATGATTGTTGATGTTTGCATGACTAAGTGATTTAGCTTGCATATTGTGGCCTTTATGGTGGTAGCTAATTCCCATGGTGAGGAATTAGTGAGTGAGTATTGTGGATGATTGTTGATGTTTGCATGCTAGGTGATTAGCGTGCATATCATAGCCCTTGGGGTGGTAGCTAATTCCCATGGTGAGGAATTAGTGAGTGAGTCACTAGGTCTCAAATGAGTGGGACTAGTGAGCTTGGTAGCCGTATCTGGATTTGATCGGTGAGGTTGAACTATATGTTCATGAATAGTCGGTACCGCATGCATGGAGTCTCATTGCATAATGTATGTAGGTATGGCGTATAATATGAATGGATGTATTCCAATATTATACGTGTGTTTATGGTTGTGTTGAGTTTGAGTATGATGATGATGATTATGAGTTGATATTGCCGTTGCTGAATATGTGTTATGATTAGGGTGATGAAATGTGTTAATTTACTTAACATTTCATGATATTTTATAATGCTTATTATATCGATTGAGGAACTCACCCTTACAACTATGTTTTCAGGTAACGAGCAGTGATTGAGTAGAAGCTAGTCCTTGGAGTCTAGTGTAGTTCCTTAGTGGGTCATGCTCTGGTAGATGTAACATCGGGACGGGATGTTTTACCTTATTTTCATTGTTGGTTGTTGAATGATATTACCTATAATGAGTTACATGGATTGCATGTTGTTGTTAATTTCTATCCGCTGCGAATTATGCAAATGTTTATTTTGATAAATAAATGAGTATGACCAGATATTTTGGAACACGGTGTGAAGTGTCAAGTGTGACACCCTTAGTTGCATATTTACTCTGATTTATGCTTCGATGTTTTAATTTAATTTTGGGGTATTTAGAAGGGTGTTACATTAGTGGTATCAGAGCATAGTCGGTCGAGTCGAGTCGTAATTATTCTGTTTCCCTGTACGTGATAGGTGTTGTGTAACCCTATCAGTACTTATTGTTTTAGCTTATTGGGTTTTCAGAATAGAGATGGCTGGAAGAGGTAGAGACGATGCTGCGATTGCTGAGGCTCTGGGTATGCTAGCTGGAGTACTTGGAGGAAATCCGAATGTTGTGGGACTGGGAGCTGCTCGTCAACTGAGTGAGTTCCAGAAGAACAATCCTCCAATGTTCAAGGGAGCATACGATCCAGATGGTGCTCAGAAGTGGTTGAAGGAGATCGAGAGGATCTTCCGAGTGACTGAGTGTGCCGATAACCAGAAGGTCAAGTTCGGTACGCATATGCTGTCAGAGGAAGCAGATGATTGGTGGGTTGCTGCCCGCACTGAGTTGGAAGCTGCTGGGGGTGCTGAGATCACTTGGGCGGTGTTCAGAGAGAGATTCCTGAGGAAGTACTTTCCAGAGGATGTCAGAGGAAAGAAAGAGATAGAGTTCTTAGAATTGAAGCAGGGCAACCGGTCTGTTACTGAGTATGCTGCTAAGTTCACAGAGTTGTCGAAGTATTACACTCCCTATGATGAGGCTACTGGGGAATTTTCAAAATGTGTGAAGTTTGAGAACGGGTTACGTCCCGAGATCAAGCAGGCTATTGGGTATCAGCGGATCAGAGTGTTTTCTGACCTGGTTGACTGTTGCAGGATCTTTGAACAGGATACCAAGGCCAGAGCGGAGAGCTAGCAGCAGAGGGTTGATAGGAAAGGCAAGAATCAGAATGATCGTGGAAAACCGTATGCAGCTGGCAAGGGTTTCCAGAGACAGAGTGGGATGAAGAGACCTAGTGGGGAAGACTCCAGTGCCCCTGCTAAGTGTTACAGATGTGGTCAGGCTGGACATCGTATCCATGAGTGTACCAGTGCTGAGAAGAAGTGTTTCAAGTGTGGCAAAGGTGGTCACTTGGCTGCAGAGTGCCGGTTGAAGACTATGACTTGTTTCAACTGTGGAGAGGTGGGTCATATCAGTCCGCAGTGTCCTAAGCCGAAGAAAGAGAACCAGTCGGGAGGCAAGGTCTTTGCTTTATCGGGTTCTGAGACTTCTGCAGATGATCGTTTGATCCGAGGTACGTGTTATATTAATGGCTTTCCTCTTGTAACTATTATTGACACAGGTGCGACTCATTCCTTTATATCTTTGGATTGTGCTGTGAAACTTAAATTAGAGATATCTGAGATGCATGGTAGTATGGTGATTGATACTCCTGCCAAGGGTTCAGTGACTACTACTTCAGTTTGTTTAAATTGTCCTTTGAGTATTTTTGGTAGAGACTTTGGGATGGACCTCGTGTGTCTTCCACTAGTGCAGATTGATGTTATCCTGGGTATGAACTGGTTGGTGTTTAACCGAGTTTATATCAACTGTTTTGATAAGACGGTGATCTTTCCTGAGATTGAGGAAGGAAAGAGTTTGTTTCTATCAGCAAGGCAGGTGAATGAGGCAGTAGCAGATGGGGCAGAGTTGTTTATGCTGTTAGCGACTTTGGAGGCTAAAGATAAACTGGTGATTTGCGATCTAGCCGTGGTGTGTGATTTTCCTGATGTGTTTCCTGAAGAAGTGAATGAATTGCCGCCAGAGCGTGAAGTTGAGTTCTCGATTGATTTGGTACCTGGTACTAGGCCGATATCGATGGCTCCGTACCGTATGTCTGCTGTTGAGTTAGCTGAATTGAAGAGTCAGCTAGAAGATCTGTTGGATAAGGAATTTATTCGTCCGAGTGTGTCACCGTGGGGTGCACCAGTGTTATTGGTTAAGAAGAAAGAAGGTACTATGAGGTTGTGTGTGGACTATAGGCAACTGAATAAAGTGACGATCAAGAATCGGTATCCTTTGCCGAGGATTGATGATTTGATGGATCAGTTGGTGGGTGCGAGTGTGTTCAGCAAAATAGATTTGAGATCGGGTTATCATCAGATACGTGTGAAAACTGAGGATATTCAGAAGACTGCTTTCAGAACAACGTATGGACATTATGAGTATTCTGTAATGCCTTTTGGTGTGACTAATGCGCCTGGGGTATTTATGGAGTATATGAATAGGATTTTCCATCCGTACCTAGACAAGTTTGTTGTGGTGTTTATTGACGATATTTTGGTGTATTCGAAATCTGAAGAAGAGCATGCTGAACATTTGAGAGTGGTTTTAGGAGTTCTACGAGAAAAGAAGTTATTTGCTAAACTGTCCAAGTGTGAATTTTGGTTAGAAGAGGTTAGTTTCCTTGGTCATGTGATTTCAAGAGGTGGTGTTGCTGTTGATCCTTCTAAGATAGAAGCGGTATCTAAGTGGGAAGCTCCGAAGTCAGTTTCTGAGATAAGGAGTTTTCTTGGACTTGCAGGTTATTATAGGAAATTCATTGAGGGATTTTCTAAGTTGGCGTTACCGTTGACGATGTTGACTAGAAAGGGGCAAGCGTTTGTTTGGGACTCAAAATGTGAAGAAGGTTTCCAAGAGTTAAAGAGAAGGTTAACTACTGCTCCTATTCTGATATTACCGAGTCCGTCGGAATTATTTGAGGTTTTCTATGATGCTTCATTGTTGGGTTTGGGTGGTGTTTTAATGCAGAATAAGCAGGTTGTAGCTTATGCTTCGAGACAACTGAAGGTTCATGAGAGGAACTATCCGACGCACGATTTAGAGTTGGCAGCTGTGGTGTTTGTTCTGAAGTTATAGAGGCATTACTTGTACGGGTCAAGATTTGAGGTTTTCAGTGACCATAAAAGTTTAAAGTATTTGTTTGATCAGAAAGAGCTGAATATGAGACAGAGGAGATGGCTAGAGTTTCTGAAGGATTATGACTTTGGGTTGAATTACCATCCGGGTAAAGCAAACGTAGTGGCTGATGCATTGAGTCGGAAATCATTGCATATGTCTATGTTAATGATTAAGGAATTGGATTTAATTGAGCAGTTTAGAGACTTGAGTTTGGTGTGTGAGAGTACTCACAATTGTGTTAAATTGGGAATGTTGAAGTTAACGAGTGGTATTCTGGATGAGATTAGAGAGGGTCAGAAATCTGATGTGCTTTTGGTTGATAAGTTGACTCTAGTGAATCAAGGTCAAGGCGGTGAATTCAGAGTTGATGAGAATGGTGTTTTGAAATTTGGTAATCGGGTGTGTATTCCGGATGTTACCGAACTTAAGAAGAGTATTCTTGAGGAAGGACATCGTAGTGGCCTGAGTATTCATCCTGGAGCTACGAAGATGTATCATGATTTGAAAAAGTTATTTTGGTGGCCGGGAATGAAAAGAGAAATTGCAAGTTTTGCTTATTCTTGTTTGACTTGTCAGAAGTCAAAGATTGAGCATCAGAAACGTCTGGGCTAATGCAACCGTTGGCTATTCCAGAGTGGAAGTGGGATAGTATCAGTATGGATTTTGTTTCTGGTTTTCCGAGGACAATTAAGAATTTTGAAGCTATTTGGGTGATTGTTGACAGATTGACAAAATCAGCTCATTTCATTCCGATCAGAATGGATTATTCGTTAGAGAGATTAGCTGAATTGTATATTGAGAAAATTGTAAGTTTGCATGGTATTCCGTCGAGTATTGTTTCGGACAGAGATCCTAGATTTACATCGAAGTTCTGGGAAGGTTTGCAGAGGGCTTTAGGAACTAAGCTGAGATTGAGTTCTGCATATCATCCGCAGACTGATGGTCAGACTGAGAGGACGATTCAGTCACTAGAGGATCTTTTGAGGGCTTGTGTTTTGGAAAAAGGAGGTGCTTGGGATTGTTATTTACCTTTGATTGAGTTTACCTACAACAATAGTTTTCATTCGAGCATTGGTATGGCACCGTTTGAAGCTTTGTATGGTAGGAGATGTCGGACACCTTTATGTTGGTATGAGTCCGGTGAGAGTGCTGTGATTGGACCGGAGATTGTGCAACAAACTACGGAAAAGATTAAGATGCTTCAGGAGAAGATGGGGATTGCTCAGAGTCGTCAGAAGAGTTATCACGACAAGAGAAGGAAGTCACTTGAGTTTCAAGAGGGAGATCATGTGTTTCTTTGTGTTACTCCGATAACTGGGGTTGGTCGAGCTTTGAAGTCGAAGAAGTTGACACCTCGATTTATTGGTCCTTATCAGATTTTGGAGAGGATAGGAGAGGTAGCCTATCGTATCGCTTTATCGCCGTCACTTGCGAATTTGCATGAGGTTTTTCATGTGTCTCAGTTGAGGAGGTACATTCCTGATCCGTCGCATGTGGTCCAAGTAGATGATGTCCAGGTGAGAGATAACCTGACTGTTGAAACATCACCTATGAGGATTGAGGGTCGAGAGTTGAAGCAGTTGCGGGGTAAAGAGATTGCTTTGGTAAAGGTAGCTTGGGGAGGACCAGCAGGTGGCAATGTGACCTGGGAACTTGAGAGTCAGATGAAGGAGTCTTATCCAGAGTTATTCGCTTGAGGTATGTTTTCGAGGACGAAAACTCTTTCAGTGGGGGAGAGTTGTAACACCCCGATAAAAATAAGATAATTATTTAATTTAAGTTAATATTATATTTATTAATTTAATTAAATAATTGGAATTATTGGATTATTATTATTATTATTATTGGAATAATAATTATTGGAAAGTATATAAGTTGGAAATAAGAAAAGAGTTTCATTTTTTGGTAAAGAGGGTTTTACGTGAAAAGCAGAGAAGCGGCTGAAAAGAGGAAAAGGGCAAAGAGACAGAGCAAGAGGAAGAAGGTTGGAGAAGAGAAAAGCTTGAAGCTCAGAGATTTGCCGGATTAACTCAGGTAAGGGGGGTTTATCATCGTTTAATGGGTATTATGGGATAACATGTAATTGGTAGTGATAAACCATTGATTTGACTCTGATTAGAATGATGTATGCCGAAATTTGTGAAGTATTGGATGAACGAAATTTGGATTATGGTTGAAGGAAAATTCGTAAGGATTAGATGGAATAATGTTAGAATTTTGAAATTGAATAGGGTATGATTGTGTTAGATGATATGAACGAATACTGTGAAAAATTGGACTGTGGAAGGTTAGATCTGAGAAAATTCGTAGCAGAGAAAACCATAGCAGATCTGGAAATTCTGGTTTCTGGTCATACGCGTATGGCACTAGGCAATACGCGTATGAGATGGTCTGGTACGCGTATGGCACTAGGCAATACGCGTATGGATGAGGAAGATGATGTTTTGAACGTGGTTTGGTCTCTGTTGGTACGCGTATGGGGAAGTGGTATGCGTAGCATACGCGTATGAGACAGGTGATATGCGTATGGGATTGGCTGAGAATTGGGCCATACGCGTATGGGACTAGGCAATACGCGTATGGGCAGAATTGTGATTTTTCTGTGCTGTTGTTGTACAGTTTTTGGTTGTTCAGTTGAGTAATGTAATTTAGCTGATGTATGATAGAGTAAGGATCATTTCCCGTTGTTTTGAGCAGTATAGGTATTAGTAGAGTGTGCTAATATTGTGATTGATTATGTGATAAATATGTTGATAATGTATGATGGTATGCATAATATTGTGAATGTATCTATTATGTATGCAATTATGAATGGACTGTTTATGGCTTAGAGTGTGAGCATATGAGTATTGTGGATGATTGTTGATGTTTGCATGACTAAGTGATTTAGCTTGCATATTGTGGCCTTTATGGTGGTAGCTAATTCACATGGTGAGGAATTAGTGAGTGAGTATTGTGGATGATTGTTGATGTTTGCATGCTAGGTGATTAGCGTGCATATCATAGCCCTTGGGGTGGTAGCTAATTCCCATGGTGAGGAATTAGTGAGTGAGTCACTAGGTCTCAAATGAGTGGGACTAGTGAGCTTGGTAGCCGTATCTGGATTTGATCGGTGAGGTTGAACTATATGTTCATGAATAGTCGGTACCGCATGCATGGAGTCTCATTGCATAATGTATGTAGGTATGGCGTATAATATGAATGGATGTATTCCAATATTATACGTGTGTTTTATGGTTGTGTTGAGTTTGAGTATGATGATGATGATTATGAGTTGATATTGCCGTTGCTGAATATGTGTTATGATTAGGGTGATGAAATGTGTTAATTTACTTAACATTTCATGATATTTTATAATGCTTATTATATCGATTGAGGAACTCACCCTTACAACTATGTTTTCAGGTAACGAGCAGTGATTGAGTAGAAGCTAGTCCTTGGAGTCTAGTGTAGTTCCTTAGTGGGTCATGCTCTGGTAGATGTAACATCGGGACGGGATGTTTTACCTTATTTTCATTGTTGGTTGTTGAATGATATTACCTATAATGAGTTACATGGATTGCATGTTGTTGTTAATTTCTATCCGCTGCGAATTATGCAAATGTTTATTTTGATAAATAAATGAGTATGACCAGATATTTTGGAACACGGTGTGAAGTGTCAAGTGTGACACCCTTAGTTGCATATTTACTCTGATTTATGCTTCGATGTTTTAATTTAATTTTGGGGTATTTAGAAGGGTGTTACATTAAACCCATGAAATTTGATTGAATTTAGGGAATGATGAAAATGTTGATGTTAAACCCATGAAATTTGTTTGAGTTGTGGGAATGATGAAAATGATGATGTTAAACCCATGAAATTTGATTGAATTGTGGGAATTATAGAAATGATCATGTTAAACCCATGAAATTTGATTGACTTGTGTGAAAGATGAAAATGTTGGTGTTAAACCCATGAAATTTGATTGAATTGTCGGAATGATGAAAATGTTGATGTTAAACCCATGAAATTTGATTGAATTGTGGGAATTATAGAAATGATGATGTTAAACCCATGAAATTTGATTGAATTGTGGGAATGATGAAAATGTTGATTTTAAACCCATGAAATTTGATTAAATTGTGGGAATTATAAAAATGATGATGTTAAACCCATGAAATTTGATTGAATTGTGGGAGTGATGAAAATGATGATGTTAAACCCATGAGATTTGATTGAATTGTTAGAAAGATGAAAATGTTGGTGTTAAACCCATGAAATTTGATTGAATTGTGGGAATTATGGAAATGATGATGTTAAACCCATGAAATTAGATTGAATTGTGGGAATGATGAAAATGTTGATGTTAAACCCATGAAATTTGATTGAGTTGTGGGAATGATGAAAATGTTGATGTTAAACCCATCAAATTTGATTGAATTATGGGAATTATAGAAATGATGTTGTTAAACCCATGAAATTTGATTGAATACTGGGAATGATGAAAATGTTGATGTTAAACCCATGAAATTTGATTGAATTATGGGAATTATAGAAATGATGTTGTTAAACCCATGAAATTTGATTGAATACTGGGAATGATGAAAATGTTGATGTTAAACCCATGAAATTTGATTGAATTGTGGGAATTATAGAAATGATGATGTTTACCCATGAAATTTGATTGAATTGTGGGAATGATGAAAAGGTTGATGTTAAACCCATGAAATTTGATTGAATTGTGGGAATGATGAAAATGTTGATGTTAAACCCATGAAATTTTATTGATTGTGGGAATGATGAAAATGTTGATGTTAAACCCATGAAATTTGATTGAATTGTGGGAATTATAGAAATGATGATGTTAAACCCATGAAATTTGATTGAATTGTGGGAATGATGAAAATGTTGATGTTAAACCCATGAAATTTGATTGATTGTGGTAATGATGAAAATGATGATGTTAAACCCATGAATTTGATTGAATTGTAGGAATTATAGAAATGATGATGTTAAACCCATAAAATTGATTGAATTGTGGGAAAGATGAAAATGTTGATTTTAAACCCTGAAATTTGATTGAATTGTGGGAATTATAAAAATGATGATGTTAAACCCATGAAATTTGATTGAATTGTGGGAGTGATGAAAATGATGATGTTAACCCATGAAATTTGATTGAATGTTAGAAAGATGAAAATGTTGATGTTAAAACCCATGAAATTTGATTGAATTATGGGAATTATAGAAATGATGTTGTTAAACCCATGAAATTTGATTGAATACTGGGAATGATGAAAATGTTGATGTTAAACCCATGAAATTTGATTGAATTATAAGAATTATAGAAATAATGATGTTAAACCCATGAAATTTGATTGAATTGTGGGAATGATGAAAATGTTGATGTTAAACCCATGAAATTTGATTGAGATGTGGGAATGATGAAAATGTTGATGTTAAACCCATGAAATTTGATTGAATTGTGGGAATTATAGAAATGATGATGTTAAACCCATAAAATTGATTGAATTGTGGGAATGATGAAAATGTTGGATTTTAAACCCATGAAATTTGATTGAATTGTGGGAAATTATAAAAATGATGATGTTAAACCCATGAAATTTGATTGAATTGTGGGAGTGATGAAAATGATGATGTTAAACCCATGAAATTTGATTGAATTGTTAGAAAGATGAAAATGTTGGTGTTAAACCCATGAAATTTGATTGAATTGTGGGAATTATAGAAATGATGATGTTAAACCCATGAAATTTGATTGAATTGTGGGAATGATGAAAATGTTGATGTTAAACCCATGAAATTTGATTGAATTGTGGGAATGATGAAAATGATGATGTTAAACCCATGAAATTTGATTGAGTTGTGGGAATGATGAAAATGTTGATGTTAAACCCATGAAATTTTATTGAGTTGTGGGAATGATGAAAATGTTGATGTTAAACCCATGAAATTTGATTGAATTATGGGAATTATAGAAATGATGATGTTAAACCCATGAAATTTGATTGAATACTGGGAATGATGAAAATGTTGATGTTAAACCCATGAAATTTGATTGAGTTGTGGTAATGATGAAAATGATGATGTTAAACCCATGAAATTTGATTGAATTGTGGGAATTATAGAAATGATGATGTTAAACCCATGAAATTTGATTGAATTGTGGGAAGATGAAAATGTTGATTTTAAACCATGAAATTTGATTGAAATGTGGGAATTATAAAATGATGATGTTAAACCCATGAAATTTGATTGAATTGTGGGAGTGATGAAAATGATGATGTTAACCCATGAAATTTGATTGAATTGTTAGAAAGATGAAAATGTTGATGTTAAACCCATGAAATTTGATTGAATTGTGGGAATTATGGAAATGATGTTGTTAAACCCATGAAATTTGATTGAATACTAGGAATGGTGAAAATGTTGATGTTAAACCCATGAAATTTGATTGAATTATGGGAATGATAGAAATGATGATGTTTAACCCATGAAATTTGATTGAATTGTGGAATGATGAAAAGTTGATGTTAAACCCATGAAATTTGATTGAGATGTGGGAATGATGAAATGTTGATGTTAAACCCATGAAATTTGATTGAATTGTGGGAATTATAGAAATGATATGTTTTAAACCCATAAAATTTGATTGAATTGTGGGAATGATGAAAATGTTGGATTTAAACCCATGAAATTGATTGAATTGTGGAATTATAAAAATGATGAGTTAAACCCATGAAATTTGATTGAATTGTGGGAGTGATGAAATGATATGTTAACCCATGAAATTTGATTGAATTGTTAGAAGATGAAAATGTTGGTGTTTAAACCCATGAAATTTGATTGAATTGTGGGAATTATAGAAATGATGATGTTAAACCCATGAAATTAGATTGAATTGTGGGAATGATGAAAATGTTGATGTTAGACCCATGAAATTTGATTGAGTTGTGGGAATGATGAAAATGATGATGTTAAACTATGAAATTTGATTGAATTGTGGGAATTATAGAAATGATGATGTTAAACCCCATGAAATTTGATTGAATACTGGGAATGATGAAAATGTTGATGTTAAACCTATGAAATTTGATTGAATTGTGGGAATTATAGAAATGATGATGTTTAAACCCATGAAATTTGATTGAATTGTGGGAATGATGAAAAGTTTGATGTTAAACCCATGAAATTTGATTGAGTTCTGGGAATGATGAAAATGATGATGTTAAACCCATGAAATTTTATTGAATTGTGGGAATTATAGAAATGATGATGTTAAACCCATGAAATTTGATTGAATTTGGGAATGATGAAATGTTGATGTTAAACCCATGAAATTTGTTTGATTGTGGGAATGATGAAAATGATGATGTTAAACCCATGAAATTTGATTGAATTGTGGGAATTATAGAAATGATCATGTTAAACCCATGAAATTTGATTGAATTGTGGTGAAAGATGAAAATGTTGTGTTAAACCCATGAAATTTGATTGAATTGTGGGAATGATGAAAATGTTGATGTTAACCATGAAATTAGATTGAATTGTGGGAATTATAAAATGATGATGTTTAAACCCATGAAATTTGATTGAATTGTGGGAATGATGAAATGTTGATTTTAAACCCATGAAATTTGATTAAATTGTGGGATTAATAGAATGATGATGTTAAACCCATGAAATTTGATTGAATTGTGGAGTGATGAAAATGATGATGTTAAACCCATGAAATTTGATTGAATTGTGGGAATTATAGAAATGATGATGTTAAACCCATGAAATTAGATTGAATTGTGGGAATGATGAAAATGTTGATGTTAAACCCATGAAATTTGATTGAGTTGTGGGAATGATGAAAATGTTGATGTTAACCCATGAATTTGATTGAATTATGGAATTATAGAAATGATGTTGTAAACCCATGAAATTTGATTGAATACTGGGAATGATGAAAATGTTGATGTTAAACCCATGAAATTTGATTGAATTATGGGAATTATAGAAATGATGTTGTTAAACCCATGAAATTTGATTGAATACTGGGAATGATGAAAATGTTGATGTTAAACCCATGAAATTTGATTGATTATCGGAATTATAGAAATGATGATGTTTAACCCATGAAATTTGATTGAATTGTGGGAATGATGAAAGGTGATGTTAAACCCAGGAAATTTGATTGAGTTGTGGGAATGATGAAAATGTTGATGTTAAACCCATGAAATTTTATTGAGTTGTGGAATGATGAAAATGTTGATGTTAAACCCATGAAATTTGATTGAATTATGGGAATTATAGAAATGATGATGTTAAACCCATGAAATTTGATTGAATACTGGGAATGATGAAAATGTTGATGTTAAACCCATGAATTTTTTGAGTTGTGGTAATGATGAAAATGATGATGTTAAACCCATGAAATTTGATTGAATTGTGGGAATTATAGAAATGATGATGTTAAACCCATAAATTTGATTGAATTGTGGGAAAGATGAAAATGTTGATGTTAAACCCATGAAATTTGATTGAATTGTGGGAATTATAAAAATGATGATGTTAAACCCATGAAATTGATTGAATTGTGGGAGTGATGAAAATGATGATGTTAAACCCATGAAATTTGATTGATTGTTAGAAAGATGAAAATTTTGATGTTAAACCCATGAAATTTGATTGAATTATGGGAATTATAGAAATGATGTTGTTAAACCCATGAATTTGATTGAATACTGGGACGGTGAAAATGTTGATGTTAAACCCATGAAATTTGATTGAATTATAAGATTATAGAATGATGATGTTTAAACCCATGAAATTTGATTGAATTGTGGAAATGATGAAAAGTTAATGTTAAACCCATGAAATTTGATTGAGATGTGGGAATGATGAAATGTTGATGTTAAACCCATGAAATTTGATTGAATTGTGGAATTATAGAAATGATGATGTTAAACCCATGAAATTAGATTGAATTGTGGAATGATGAAAATGTTGATGTTAACCCATGAAATTGATTGAGTTGTGGGAATGATGAAAATGATGATGTTAAAACCTATGAAATTTGATTGAATTGTGGGAATTATAGAAATGATGATGTTAAACCCATGAAATTTGATTGATACTGGGAATGATGAAAATGTTGATGTTAAACCTATGAAATTTGATTGAATTGTGGGAATTATAGAATGATTGATGTTTAAACCCATGAAATTTGATTGAATTGTGGAATGATGAAAAGTTTGATGTTAAACCCATGAAATTTGATTGAGTTGTGGGAATGATGAAAAGTTGATGTTAGACCCATGAAATTTGATTGAATTGTGGGAATTATAAAATGATGATGTTAAACCCATGAAATTTGATTGAATTGTGGGAGTGATGAAAATGATGATGTTAAACCCATGAAATTTGATTGAATTATGGGAATTATAGAAATGATTTGTTAAACCCATGAAATTTGATTGAATACTGGGAATGATGAAAGTTGATGTTAAACCCATGCTATTTGATTGAATTATCGGAATTATAGAAATGATGATGTTTAACCCATGAAATTTGATTGAATTGTGGGAATGATGAAAAGGTTGATGTTAAACCCAGAAATTTGATTGAGTTGTGGGAATGATGAAAATGTTGATGTTAAACCCATGAAATTTTATTGAGTTGTGGGAATGATGAAAATGTTGATGTTAAACCCATGAAATTTGATTGAATTATGGGAATTATAGAAATGATGATGTTAAACCCATGAAATTTGATTGAATATGGGAATGATGAAAATGTTGATGTTAAACCCATGAAATTTGTTTGAGTTGTGGTAATGATGAAAATGATGATGTAAACCCATGAAATTTGATTGAATTGTGGGAATTATAAAATGATGATGTTTAAACCCATAAATTTGATTGAATTGGGGAAGATGAAAATGTGTGATTTTAAACCCATGAAATTTGATTGAAATGTGGGAATTATAAAAATGATGATGTTAAACCCATGAATTTGATTGAATTGTGGGAGTGATGAAAATGATGATGTTAAACCCATGAAATTTGATTGAATTGTTAGAAAGATGAAAATGTTGATGTTAAACCCATGAAATTTGATTGAATTATGGGAATTATAGAAATGATGTTGTTAAACCCATGAAATTTGATTGAATACTAGGAATGATGAAAATGTTGATGTTAAACCCATGAAATTTGATTGAATTATAAGAATTATAGAAATGATGATGTTTAAACCCTGAATTTGATTGAATTGTGGAATGATGAAAAGGTTGATGTTAAACCCATGAAATTTGATTGAGATGTGGGAATGATGAAATGTTGATGTTAAACCCATGAAATTTGATTGAATTGTGGGAATTATAGAAATGATGATGTTAAACCCATAAATTTGATTGAATTGTGGGAAAGATGAAAATGTTGATTTTAAACCCATGAAATTTGATTGAATTGTGGGAATTATAAAAATGATGATGTTAAACCCATGAAATTTGATTGAATTGTGGGAGTGATGAAAATGATGATGTTAAACCCATGAAATTTGATTGAATTGTTAGAAAATGAAAATTTTGATGTTAAACCCATGAATTTGATTGAATTATGGGAATTATAGAAATGATGTTGTTAAACCCATGAAATTTGATTGAATACTGGGAACGGTGAAAATGTTGATGTTAAACCCATGAAATTTGATTGAATTATAAGAATTATAGAAATGATGATGTTTAACCCATGAAATTTGATTGAATTGTGGGAATGATGAAAAGGTTATGTTAAACCCATGAAATTTGATTGAGATGTGGGAATGATGAAAATGTTGATGTTAACCCATGAAATTTGATTGAATTGTGGGAATTATAGAAATGATGATGTTAAACCCATGAAATTAGATTGAATTGTGGGAATGATGAAAATGTTGATGTTAGACCCATGAAATTTGATTGAGTTGTGGGAATGATGAAAATGATGATGTTAAACCTATGAAATTTGATTGAATTGTGGGAATTATAGAAATGATGATGTTAAACCCATGAAATTTGATTGAATACTGGGAATGATGAAAATGTTGATGTTAAACCTATGAAATTTGATTGAATTGTGGGAATTATAGAAATGATGATGTTTAACCCATGAAATTTGATTGAATTGTGGGAATGATGAAAAGTTTGATGTTAAACCCATGAAATTTGATTGAGTTGTGGGAATGATGAAAAGGTTGATGTTAGACCCATGAAATTTGATTGAATTGTGGGAATTATAAAAATGATGATGTTAAACCCATGAAATTTGATTGAATTGTGGGAGTGATGAAAATGATGATGTTAAACCCATGAAATTTGATTGAATTATGGGAATTATAGAAATGATGTTGTTAAACCCATGAAATTTGATTGAATACTGGGAATGATGAAAATGTTGATGTTAAACCCATGCTATTTGATTGAATTATCGGAATTATAGAAATGATGATGTTTAACCCATGAAATTTGATTGAATTGTGGGAATGATGAAAAGGTTGATGTTAAACCCAGGAAATTTGATTGAGTTGTGGGAATGATGAAAATGTTGATGTTAAACCCATGAAATTTTATTGAGTTGTGGGAATGATGAAAATGTTGATGTTAAACCCATGAAATTTGATTGAATTATGGGAATTATAGAAATGATGATGTTAAACCCATGAAATTTGATTGAATACTGGAATGATGAAATGTTGATGTTAAACCCATGAAATTTGTTTGAGTTGTGGTAATGATGAAAATGATGATGTTAAACCCATGAAATTTGATTGAATTGTGGGAATTATAGAAATGATGATGTTAAACCCATAAAATTTGATTGAATTGTGGGAAAGATGAAAATGTTGATTTTAAACCCATGAAATTTGATTGAAATGTGGGAATTATAAAAATGATGATGTTAAACCCATGAAATTTGATTGAATTGTGGGAGTGATGAAAATGATGATGTTAAACCCATGAAATTTGATTGAATTGTTAGAAAGATGAAAATGTTGATGTTAAACCCATGAAATTTGATTGAATTATGGGAATTATAGAAATGATGTTGTTAAACCCATGAAATTTGATTGAATACTAGGAATGGTGAAAATGTTGATGTTAAACCCATGAAATTTGATTGAATTATAAGAATTATAGAAATGATGATGTTTAACCCATGAAATTTGATTGAATTGTGGGAATGATGAAAAGGTTGATGTTAAACCCATGAAATTTGATTGAGATGTGGGAATGATGAAAATGTTGATGTTAAACCCATGAAATTTGATTGAATTGTGGGAATTATAGAAATGATGATGTTAAACCCATAAAATTTGATTGAATTGTGGGAATGATGAAAATGTTGGATTTAAACCCATGAAATTTGATTGAATTGTGGGAATTATAAAAATGATGAAGTTAAACCCATGAAATTTGATTGAATTGTGGGAGTGATGAAAATGATAATGTTAAACCCATGAAATTTGATTGAATTGTTAGAAAGATGAAAATGTTGGTGTTAAACCCATGAAATTTGATTGAATTGTGGGAATTATAGAAATGATGATGTTAAACCCATGAAATTAGATTGAATTGTGGGAATGATGAAAATGTTGATGTTAGACCCATGAAATTTGATTGAGTTGTGGGAATGATGAAAATGATGATGTTAAACCTATGAAATTTGATTGAATTGTGGGAATTATAGAAATGATGATGTTAAACCCATGAAATTTGATTGAATACTGGGAATGATGAAAATGTTGATGTTAAACCTATGAAATTTGATTGAATTGTGGGAATTATAGAAATGATGATGTTTAACCCATGAAATTTGATTGAATTGTGGGAATGATGAAAAGTTTGATGTTAAACCCATGAAATTTGATTGAGTTCTGGGAATGATGAAAATGATGATGTTAAACCCATGAAATTTTATTGAATTGTGGGAATTATAGAAATGATGATGTTAAACCCATGAAATTTGATTGAATTGTGGGAATGATGAAAATGTTGATGTTAAACCCATGAAATTTGTTTGAGTTGTGGGAATGATGAAAATGATGATGTTAAACCCATGAAATTTGATTGAATTGTGGGAATTATAGAAATGATCATGTTAAACCCATGAAATTTGATTGAATTGTGTGAAAGATGAAAATGTTGGTGTTAAACCCATGAAATTTGATTGAATTGTCGGAATGATGAAAATGTTGATGTTAAACCCATGAAATTAGATTGAATTGTGGGAATTATAGAAATGATGATGTTAAACCCATGAAATTTGATTGAATTGTGGGAATGATGAAAATGTTGATTTTAAACCCATGAAATTTGATTAAATTGTGGGAATTATAGAAATGATGATGTTAAACCCATGAAATTTGATTGAATTGTGGGAGTGATGAAAATGATGATGTTAAACCCATGAAATTTGATTGAATTGTGGGAATTATAGAAATGATGATGTTAAACCCATGAAATTAGATTGAATTGTGGGAATGATGAAAATGTTGATGTTAAACCCATGAAATTTGATTGAGTTGTGGGAATGATGAAAATGTTGATGTTAAACCCATCGAATTTGATTGAATTATGGGAATTATAGAAATGATGTTGTTAAACCCATGAAATTTGATTGAATACTGGGAATGATGAAAATGTTGATGTTAAACCCATGAAATTTGATTGAATTATGGGAATTATAGAAATGATGTTGTTAAACCCATGAAATTTGATTGAATACTGGGAATGATGAAAATGTTGATGTTAAACCCATGAAATTTGATTGAATTATCGGAATTATAGAAATGATGATGTTTAACCCATGAAATTTGATTGAATTGTGGGAATGATGAAAAGGTTGATGTTAAACCCAGGAAATTTGATTGAGTTGTGGGAATGATGAAAATGTTGATGTTAAACCCATGAAATTTTATTGAGTTGTGGGAATGATGAAAATGTTGATGTTAAACCCATGAAATTTGATTGAATTATGGGAATTATAGAAATGATGATGTTAAACCCATGAAATTTGATTGAATACTGGGAATGATGAAAATGTTGATGTTAAACCCATGAAATTTGTTTGAGTTGTGGTAATGATGAAAATGATGATGTTAAACCCATGAAATTTGATTGAATTGTGGGAATTATAGAAATGATGATGTTAAACCCATAAAATTTGATTGAATTGTGGGAAAGATGAAAATGTTGATTTTAAACCCATGAAATTTGATTGAATTGTGGGAATTATAAAAATGATGATGTTAAACCCATGAAATTTGATTGAATTGTGGGAGTGATGAAAATGATGATGTTAAACCCATGAAATTTGATTGAATTGTTAGAAAGATGAAAATTTTGATGTTAAACCCATGAAATTTGATTGAATTATGGGAATTATAGAAATGATGTTGTTAAACCCATGAAATTTGATTGAATACTGGGAACGGTGAAAATGTTGATGTTAAACCCATGAAATTTGATTGAATTATAAGAATTATAGAAATGATGATGTTTAACCCATGAAATTTGATTGAATTGTGGGAATGATGAAAAGGTTAATGTTAAACCCATGAAATTTGATTGAGATGTGGGAATGATGAAAATGTTGATGTTAAACCCATGAAATTTGATTGAATTGTGGGAATTATAGAAATGATGATGTTAAACCCATGAAATTAGATTGAATTGTGGGAATGATGAAAATGTTGATGTTAGACCCATGAAATTTGATTGAGTTGTGGGAATGATGAAAATGATGATGTTAAACCTATGAAATTTGATTGAATTGTGGGAATTATAAAAATGATGATGTTAAACCCATGAAATTTGATTGAATACTGGGAATGATGAAAATGTTGATGTTAAACCTATGAAATTTGATTGAATTGTGGGAATTATAGAAATGATGATGTTTAACCCATGAAATTTGATTGAATTGTGGGAATGATGAAAAGTTTGATGTTAAACTGTAAGACCCCAATTTTGGGCCCTAAGATCCCTCATGGCCCACATCATTCATATCATAACCTCAAGGATCAATGCATGCTTTTGTTTTCCTCTTAGTGGATAGATTGCCTTGTGTGTTTGTTTCTTGATCACCAAGCATACTTTGCATTTGTATATCTTTGCTTTCATATGTTTATCATTCAAAAAGTACAAAAATATTGTCAGTCTAACCTTGTTGCTTGCAGTTGAAGCAATCATCAGCAATTAGGTCAAAGTCAATCATTGATCAGTCAAAGCAGTGGATGGTGGCCATTCTTGCAGAATTTGGGCACCATGATCAATAATCACAAGTTCATACAACTTGAGACATCATTTGAAGTCAAGGTCTCAAGGATTTAGGGTTTGGAAATCATCAGAAGAGGTTCAGTCATCCAAAACCCTAGAAAAGTCAAACTTGGTCAACTGTGGATTTAATCAGAGATTTGATGGATAGAATTGATCTGAAGAAGTTCATTCATGCTTGTATAAGCCTCATCTATCATGTTCAACCTCATCATGGAAGAAAATCAAGTGAAATCAGAAATTTTCCAGAAATAGCAAGTGGACCTGTAATTTCAACTGCCAAAAATGGAAACTTCTTGATCTTAAACTTGCATCATGATACAAGCTTCAAATGAATTTTTGCCCAACATGAAAGTTGAAGATCTTGTTCTCCCATTTTCAAAAAGTCCAAGAACTATCAAATCCCATGTGTGGTTGTCAAGATATGATCAAATCATTTTCAGAAATTTTTGAACTTCAACAAGCCATATCTCTCAAACCATAAGGCCAAATTTGGTGGGGTTTTTTCCTACACACCACATTTTTCATCCTCTTTCCAAAAATATAAACTTCATGACCTAAAACCTTACCATTCAAAATGGCATTTTTTGACCTTTTTCATTAAAAATCAAAGTTTGACTCAAAGTTGACTTTTTGATTTATGGACTTTTTCATCATTTTGCCAATTGGGAAATGTTCCATACAATATTTGTGATTTGTTCCAAGCCATAAACCATCATCATACCACCTTTACACCTCATTTTGACCAAAGTTGCACAAGTTGTTATTTTTGCAAATTGGAGCATAAGAACAAAGCAAGGTACAGCCTTCCATGTATAACCAAAAACAGCAAAACAGGTTGTCCTTCTGCAGCATTTCACAGGCCCAATTCGTGCAAGCACACACCCTCCACTTCACTTGTACAAAGATTAGCAAATGTGCATTTGGTCATCTTTTAGCTAAATATGATTAAGCATTCCTTAAGACAGTCATATATAAATTGATTTTCTGCCACAAAGCAACCCTAGAGACCAAGAAATCGCAGCCTCCACAGACCAAAAAGGATATTTCTCTCATTCTTGCATTTTGGCAAAAAACCAATTTCTGCACAAACCATTAAAAGAGCTCGAGTTCTCTTGCATCCTTCATCATCAAAACATCATTTGGAGCCTTGTTACGGCCTCAATCACCAGCTGGAACTCCAGTCTTTGTTCTGTTTTCCAAGCACATCAAACATGGCAGTGAGAGTTTTGAAGGATTTCAAGCAAGTGTGAGTCAAGGTTCTTCAAAGTTTCTTCACTCCAAAAGCATATTGGACCTCTGATTGAGCTGGAAGCATACAAACAGCACTGTTTCATTGGGTTTTCCAAATCAGGTGAATTTTTCGACTTCATTGTTTTCTTAAGTCTTGCTACACACCATGTAGGTCTTGTTTAGTAGGTTGACTTAAGCTTTGAATCACATTAAATGGATGACTATGCTATGAGATATAAGGATTGCTATTTTAGTGAGCATATGCATTTTTCATCGATTTGCTTTGTTGGGTTTGATTTGTTGAAATTGCATACCATATTCTTGTTGCTGGAGGTTTAATGATGCTATTGGCATGTTTGGTTTCATTTTTTGGGCACTTTGATTCTTGATGATTTTTGCATGATGATGATGAATGTTGTTCTTGATTAAGCCCTGCTGCAGTTTTGAAGCATGTTGTATGCTGTTGTTTGGTTGCATTATGAACATTACCTATGCCATGTTAGTTGTGTGTTGTTGGAATTTCGATTGCCATGACCTCAATGTTGATTACATGATGAACCATGCTGTTTGAACCCAGAAACTTGCTTGGTCTTACTATTGTATGTTTGCAGTGTGAATATCACAATCATTTTTCATGTTGTTTGTCTTTTGGTGCTTGAATGCGTTTTAATGTTGATAATAAGACAATGCATATGCTGCTATTTGGAAACCTTAAGCTGTCCAGGATCTCCCATGAGCATGTTTGTTCTAATGTTGGTTGATGCTGCTTACCTGCTATTGTTTATATCTGCATAAACTCGTTGCTACTACTTGCCAAACCCTGCTGTTATGCTTGAATATTGCCCAGAAAAACCACATGTACTGTGTTGCATATTGTTGTTTGGTTGCTATGTGAACATTGCCATATGCCTGGCCATTGAGTGATTTTGCTCAAAACCTGTTTGATGCTAATGATGAACATGAAGAGGATGTTGCTTCTGTTATGTTGTTTGTTTGACTGGTTTGATGATGAACATTGATGTTGAACACATAATGTTACTGCTAAAATACTGCTGCTGTTACATAAGGCTTGGTTGAATTTTTGGTTGTGGATTACATAAAATACCGTGCTGTCTATGTGCTGTTGTTGGATTAATTAACTGCTTGATGAATGATGCTGTTATTTGAACCATGAACCATGGCTAGAAACTCCCATGATTGTGTGTTTGCTGTTTGATGCTGTTTGGATGTTGGCTGAATTTGTTTGAAAATACCATGAGCCATACTGTCAAACCATGCTGCCAAACCCTAATGCTGTTTATATGCTGTCGTGTACTTTTGTTTTGTTTGATATGATGCTGATAAACATATGCTGCCATACCTCTTGAATTTTTGTTGAGAATGCATGTTGATGATGAGCTTGTTTTGATTATATGATGAACATGAGTTGTTGCTGCATAAATCTTACTGCTGCCTTTTACATCCTAAGGCCTGTCCAGGAAGTTCATGAGAATTTGTGTTTGGTTGTCACTAAATGATGCTGTCTGAACTCCATTGCCTTGTTATTGTGTGGCTCGTTTTAAAGTGTGTTCTAGGATGTTGAACTTGCATGAAGTTACCATGTTGATTGCATTTGAGAGCCATGTTGATTATGCCCTGCCATTAAACCTTAGGTTGCCTAGGAAATCCATGAGAATTGTGTAGGCTTGCTGTTGACTTGCTTGCTGAATACCCTGCTATCATGTGTTGCTGCGTTTTAATGCTGGTTTTTTGTGTGTGTTGAATGATGTTGTTGAAACACTAATACCATGTTGTTGTTTGTATGTTGTAAGAACATCATCATTGCCATGTTGGTTGTTGGTTTGTTCGAATTTCTCTTGATCATGAGCTTGCTATTGGTGTTTGAATGCCATGCTGTTGAATTTAAGCCCTAGTATTGCATGAAATTCCCAAGATCAGTGAAGCTCGATTGGCTGTTGGTTGTTTGCATGAGCACTGTTCCATTGGTTCCATCCAATGAGAACATTTCATTTTGTTTGCCAATGCTGTGTCGTTTCAATTAGTGAGGAGGATATTACACTTCTGCCATTGGTTGACTTTGCTTTGACCACTTTGCCATGCCATTTGTTCATATTGCATCCAATTATTTCCTCCATTTCTACAATTTATTTCTCATTCAATTTTCACTCAAAAATTATGAAATTTTTTGCATGATGATCACAAAGATGTCTACTATTTTATGGTGAATTTTAATTAATTTTCCATTGGCTGGTTTTTAATTGATAATTATTTTCTTGACATGTATGCCAAAATGATACATTGTGCCAAATCTTTTGTGAAATTGTCATATTGTATCCAATGAGCTTGAAATTTTTTCTGATGAAACTAGACACATTGACCTTCATTTTGGTATAAAGTTTGTGCATTTATCATTTGTGGATTGAGAGTTATGATTTTTTGAAGTCATGTGTTGCATTTGGTGTCATACCATGATCATGCATTTTCACAATTTTTGTTCACATGCTTCCTCTTATCCAAATGACTCCAAATTTTGCATGAATGATCCCTTGTATGTCTAATTGATGTATGAATTTTCTTGGAATTAATCTTGCTGTTTTCCATTTGATTGAGAATTTTCTTCCATATGTGGTCATTTGTTGACTTTTTGTGCTATGCCTTGCCAAATCTTTTGTGAAATTCTCAAATCTTATTGTATGATCATGAAATTTCATATGTGATAACTAGACATCTCAAGCTTTGCATTGGTGTTAATCTCATTCATTTCTCTTCTGTTTTCAAATTGATATGATTTTTTGAAGTTGACCCATGCTTGTTGACTTTCACCATGCTTACTTGAACTTGGCTTGATTCATGATTTTAATTGACTGCCTTCCTCTCATCCAAATGCCATGAAATTTTACATGTATACCATGTTAGATGTTAGGATTGAGTGTGATTTATTTCATGATTTTTGAAAATGTTTGAGTTGACTTTTGAATGAAGTCTTTGCTGTTGACTTTTGTATGCTTCTCTTGCCATGCTTTGCATCCTTTTGTATATGAAATGACCATGATGCATGATATAATTATGAATCCAATTGAGAATGATTCTTGAATGTTTAGACTTGGTTTGGGTTGACTTTTTCTTGCTGCCTTGACTTTTTCTTTCATCTTTGACCCTAGGCTAGTCCTAGTGGTCTTGTAAGCTTACAATTGAGCTGTTTGTTTCAGGTTGAGCACCCAATGCTTTAAGGATCACTCAAATATGATTGAATTTGATTGTTTGCCACATGCTAACCCTTGTTTTGTAGGTGACTCATATGCTTGAGTCTTTGTGCCTCACACAATTGGTCCTTCTGTGTGACTATTGGGTTATTTCCTTTTGGTTTTGACTGTTGACTTGTTTGCTAATAAGTTTGACTTTTGCAGGTGCTTTAGTTGCTTAAGTTCTTTGAACTTGCTTGCTTGCTTTGCTCTTTAGCATTTGCTTTGAGGTATAAACCTTTCTTCTTCATGTAGTCTGGAGACCCGGTCTGTTATTTGACCGGGCAAACTGTCTGAAGTCCTCCTTAAGAGGCAATGCCTGTGTTTGTTTATATTTGTCCCAAGCAGGAAAAGTCCTTCAAGTAAGGCAATTGGTGGAAGGTAGGGATAAGCAATCTATCCCCCACTATTCAGTGTGTCCTCTCTTTGCTCCCATTTCATGGTAGAAGCAATGAGATAAATACCCAAGATCTAATCGAGTCATAATGTGGAGAGAGTTCCTACTTTCTGAACTCCCACACTTTCTGTGATGCTCTCTCTGATATGAGATTGAAGCAATAAGGCATACTCCTCATCTCCTTTTCATCTGCTTCACCTGAGCCCCTCAATGGCCAGGTTAAGAGCGACCTTCACCCATTACAGTGGACTTTCAAAGTCAAACCCTCTTGTGTGAGCCCCCATTGTTTTGGCTATAGAGTGTGCTGTTTGCTATTCATTGATTGATTGATTGCTTCATGTGCACTTGCTTGCTTATATGTTATGCATTTATCATCATCATCAATTGCCATTAATGCATGATCATCTCTTTGATCTTTGTGATGTTATCATTGTTTGTTTACCCATTGAGGACAATTGTAAGTCCATTGCTTTGGCATTTGCTCCTGTGATATGGAAGGATAGAGTGTAAGACCTCATTGGTCACTCATATCTTCTGTTTTATCTGTTTGTATGTGAGGATACAGTTATAAGTCCCTGTAAGTTGGCATCTGTTGTCCTGTGATCATAATGTGATATGTTTGATTTGTATGTGAGGTTGCAGTTATAAGTCCCTGTAAGTTGGCATCTGCTTTCCTGTGATCATAGTTTGTTCATCTGTTTGTGTGAGAGGTTGCAATTATAAGTCCCTGTAAGTTGGCATTTGCATTCCTGTGATCATATTGTTGCTTTTGTTCTTGTATGTGAGGATCCATTGTAAGTCCCTGTGATGTGGCATTGGATTTCCTGTGAGCATACTGTGGAGTTAACCTAAGTCCAGACAGATTGGCAGTTAATTTCCATTTCTCATCTTTGTTTCCTTTTAAGGAGATTAGTGTAAGTCCATTGAGTGGCTTCTGATATCCTGTTCTGTTTTAGGAGACTGGTGTAAATCCATCTATTGGTATCCGGTATCCGCTTCTATTTCTTTGCCTGTGGAGATTAGTGTAAGTCCATTGAGTGGCTTCTGATATCCCGTTTTGTTTTAGGAGATTGGTATAAGACCATTGATTGGCATCCGATATCCGCCTTTGCTTTGATTGTTTGTTATTGCTCATTGCTATTCCAAAGGACACACTTGAATCATCTGCTATATGATTTCGAGAAGTGAACCTTCTAAGAAGTTTTACAATCCATCTTCACCTATTCATCATTCATTATGTCCTAGACTTTTCACACTTTATCTTTCAAACTTGACATAAGTATTGTGCAAACATCTTCATGTTTTTCAAACTAAAAACCTGGACCCCAAGTCCTTGACTTTTTTTTCAAACTCCATTTCATAATACTTTGAATCAATCTTAATCATACTTTGACTTCATTTTCATAATCACAATCAATTAACTTCACTCATTCACTTGTTTTGGCTTTGTCCATTAATCTTTTCATGCATTAGCCATAGGCTTCAATTATCTTTGTGGTTGATGTAAATCTTGCCTATCCTTAGTGAGCCGACAGTAAGACTTCCGTACTTCAAACAGGGCTAACCCCTCTAGTACGTCGAAGCTATCCTCGCGTGGTGGATGTTGTTTTTGGTCGAGTGTTCTCCCATTGATAATGAAAAGCCTCAGTGCTTGTGTTTAAAACTGAATCCACCAACTTTTGGAAATCTTTTAGCCGAACTACGGCGTTCTGATCCTTACCTTTGATGGAAGGTACGTAGGCAACGGGTTCATCCGTTCGAACCCAATACCCAATAAAAAATGTATATTTCTTTTCTCATCATCCCAATCATGTTTGCACAATCTTTATGTCATAACAAACAATAACTTTTGCATAACAAGTGTGAAAAGGGCTCCCTAGGAGTACCTAGGACGTAGTGGGTGCCTAACACCTTCCCATTGCGTAATTTACCCCTTACCCAGAATCTCTGATCTTTTTATTAGTTTTCTACGTGTAAAACTTCTTAGGCTTTTGTTCGCTTTTTAGCCAATCCTTTGGATAAATAAAAGTGCGGTGGCGACTCGAAATTTCAATGTATCTCTTAGCTTATGATTTAATCGATAGATCATATAGCGACGAATACACCGTCACAGAAAAGTGGCGACTCTGCTGGGGAGACTCACCAGAATCCCTGGTTGTAGTGCCTACTTTTCACCCTTGTTGTGCTATATTATTATTCTTTATCTGACATATTTTTGTACAATTTGGGATCACTGTATTGATTGTAATGTGTGAATTGCTTGATATACATATGCTGTTTGCTTTGGTGATCTGTGAGATGAGTTCTATACCCGAACTCGAGTGCTCTCTAGGATAGGAGAATGGCATAGTCTTGTCGACTGGTGTGGAGTAGTCCTTAGCCAGTTGACTTGCGAGTCCATTCACTTGGTGGAGGTCATGTTGAACTAATAATGTCACACAAGTTATTTGTGGTTAGGCATTATTCTTTCAATCATGTTCCGCAGAAGCCAAGGACCTTAGTTTACCAAACCCATCTTGGCCTATTTTTAGGACCGTAGTGCGGAGGTCGTTCAGATGTCAGTTCTGACACGATTGTTACGCGATACTACACTCATAAGAGTTTCTCTTGAGAATATTCTTGGAATACGAGTATTCGTTCCTCCGATAATATTCGAAAGATGGAACGATGATTATGGGAACCTCTGATAGAACATGTCTGGCAGGTTTAAACCCTAGTACACTCCCTTTGGGTGGTCCTTAACCGAGACTCCATGCTCGTGACTCTCAACAAACCCGTGATTCGTGGTTGAGTCGTTCAAGCATTGTTAATATCAATGGATCCCGGATCAGGTGTAAAACCTAAAATCCACCAAAGCGGCTGGTTGATATTAAGAATGTCTGAACCGGTTCATGTACCGTTAATATCAATGGAACTTGGGTGTCGATAAGGTGAGAACCTAAATCCACCAAAATGGATGATTGATATTAGGGATACATAGAGCTTTCCCACGACCTTTGTTTGGTGTGCTTTGCTTGATCCTTGAGTGTGTTTGTTGCATTCATACATTCATGCATTCATCTACATCCATATCATCAGATAAAAAGAAATTTTTCAAGGAACTCAAAGGAGTTTATTTGCAAAAAATTTCAAAACATGAAAAAACCGGGAAAATTCTTTCACCTGATATCTGATGAGATATTTTCATGTATGATCAAAATGCTTAAATATTTCAAAGTTTGCAAATAAAACCCTCGGGTTCCTTTGATATAAAAACAAGCATATGCATAAACACTTCATGCATCATTTGCATAAACAGGTGTTTTGTTCCGGTCTCCCGTCCTGTGGTCTGACCCTGCGATCTTCATTCATTTTCGAGACGCACTTTGCCGGTATTATACCAAGGCCAACTCTGCCAGATTGATGGATCATCCTGGGCAAGAGAATCGTGAACTCAAGGAGGAATTTGCCAGACCAAGTGCTTTTAATGGATTTATTCCTGCTGATGGATTTATTCCTGTTGATGGATTTATTCCTGGTTAACCAATCCCGGGCTGGCATTGTCTACTGTTCTGGGGCACTTAATGAGCAAGGTTTGTTCACAAGTGGAGGATTCATCCATGATGATCAACCTGAAGAAGAAGTCGCTGCTATCATTGAAGATGATGCAGAAGATCTGAACAATTTCATCATTCCTGGTGGTGTCTGCCACAATTGGGTCGCTGTGGATGTTCCTACGGTCATTCATAAATCAGCATGATTTGTTCATTTTGTTTAAAACCCTTCTCCCATGCCAAAAGGAGAAGTGATGACATTGTTGGCAAAGCATATATACAATGATGTTTTCATTCAATTTTTGCATTGCTCAAACATTTGTTTTTCCATTTGTTTTCACTTTTTGCTTTTTGCATGAAATCAGTGATCACAAAAAACCCATGAAAAACAAAAACAGCTTTTTCATCTGCATAACTGATTTGCTTGTTTAAATACAAAAGCTCTTCATTATCCATAATCATTATGCAGGGATTTCTAAACCCATTGAACATAATGATCCAACGCCATCTCCTAATCTTGAAGTCCTTGTATCTGAGGCAGAGGAAGATGATGTTGAAGGGGATTCCTGACGAGATTACCCGCCTTCTTGAGTCCAAAGAAGCTCATTCAGCTGTATCATAAGAATCAGCAAGACAGTCAAACTGGGGATTACAAAAAAAGAAGAAAAAAGAAAAAAAAAGAAAAAAAAAGAAAAAAAAAAAAAAGAAGAGGGTGAAAAAGATGAAAAAATCAAAAATCAGGAAAATTTTTCCAAATATTTTTTCCAAAAGGAAAAAAGAAAAATTATACCCTCAAGTCCCTAGTTGACTGACGCTGAATGGATTCAGAGTCGTTATGACCAGCTGAATTTGATCGAAGAGAAGCGCTTAACTGCCATGTGCCATGGTCAGTTATATCAGCAGAGAATGAAGAAAGCATTTGATAAGAAGGTCAAGCCTCGTGTGTTCCGAGAAGGTGACCTTGTGCTCAAGAAAGTTTTGTCTTTCGCGCCCGACTCCAGGGGCAAGTGGACTCCAAACTACGAGGGTCCATATGTTGTTAAGAGAGCCTTTTCAGGCGGAGCTTTGATGCTTACAACAATGGATGGGGAGGATTTCACTCGTCCTGTGAATTCAGATGCAGTCAAGAGATACTTTGCCTAAAAAAAAAAAAAAAAAAAAAAGGTATATGCAAATAAAAAAAAGAATGAAAAAAAAAACAGAATAGCTCGCTAAGTTGAAAACCCGAAAGGGCGGCTTAGGCAAAAATGAGCGTCTCGGTGGAGAACCCGCAAGGGTAATCCAGGCAAAAATTAGAGACTTGAAAAAAAGATATATTTTCATCCCGCTAGATTGAGTACCTCACTCTGGGGCAATTTAGGCAAAAATTAGGGATTTGGCAAAGTAACTGCATCCTGACAAGACTTTCTGGTTCATTAGTCGTCATTTCGTCAGAAGATTCTCGATTCGTCGTCAACTAAAGCTTCGGATACATCGAGATTCAAATTGGTAGAGAAAGGATCATTATGTTCAATGTAGCCCTCTTCCAATATATATCACTGATTTTGAATTTATACAGATCTATGGAGTCTTGCCATTTGCAGACTACCATTCTATCAAATCAATTTGAGCTTTTTATCCAATTTATTTGCACTCTTATTTGTTTCAATTCAACAAATGTTTTGCATGTTTTAAATTGATAAAATGTCATTGTTTTAAACAAATCAAATTTTTCAAAATTGTTGTTTTAAACAAAGTGAACATTCACAAGATTGAAAGGATACTCAAGAATATCTCAGTGCTCTCCCGAGGGTGGCATGATTCCCAACAGGTAAGACATTTGTTCATATTCCTGGTTTGGTGGTATCTTCTTTCTTCAGATCTTTGTTGAGGTTGTTACTCAAACAAAGTTGTTGTTGGGGCTGTTCCCCAGTATAGTCGCAAGTGGTTGTTGTTGAAGACTTCGTTTTCTCCAGCAGCAGTTTTCCCCTAGCATGGGTGTTTTCTTGAGAATTTTCGGCGGTTGATGGTTTGTTACCTTGGTGCCCCGTCACTTTCTCCAGTGGGTCAGATCCCCAGACTTTATTTGTCTCCTCAGCACAGTCAGGAGTATAATTGTTGATTGATACTCCCCTCGGAGTCGCGAGTAGAGCTGTTATTGATATCCCCACCAGGGTTGTAAGTGGAGTTGTTACCGCTTTCCCCATGCAGTGTGCCAGCAGGAACTGTCTGTTTCCTCAGCACGTTTGTTTTCTTTTGAAGACTCGGTAAGTCAGTGGTTTTATACCCGGTACTTTACCCTTTCCCCGGCGAAGTCGTCTGTGGAATTGTTGCTCTCTCTCCATCAGAGTTATTCTCTTCAGCAAAGCAGGATTTATTTTCCTGAGCAGTTTTGATTTGGGTTGATATCCCAGTATCTCAACCATCTTTTCCTCAGCATAGTCTGCAGAATGTTTGTTGTGGCAGTTTCGCCTGTTGAATACTCTTTCAATCCCCAGTATGGTCGGATGATGGCTCCAGCCTCCAGTGAACGGATTAATTCCCTGACTGTTTGTGATCCCCAGTAGAGTGGCTTATATTGCAGAATCTACTTGTTGCGATCAGTTTGCTATGTATATTCTCCCCAAGTGGAGTGGTTCGTTGCAGAATATACTCGTTTGATCTGTCCTCCCTCAGTGGTTTGTCCCCAAGAGAGTAGCCGACAGTTTTTCCCAGTAGAGTTGCTTATACAGTTAGATTCTATTTGGATGATATCATTCTCCCTCAGTGGGTTGTTCCCCAGTGGAGTTGTGTGGATTTGCTTCTACAGCAATTCGTGCTTATGCACTTTTGTTTCTCAGTTGACACTGGGATCCCCTGCAGATGCTTTGGGATTTCTCTTGTTCCCCTACAGATTGGTCTTGGTGGCTGTTCTGCCCGTTGTGACTTTCTGTACCCTGATTGGGTCATTTCCTGATATCTCTGGCTCTCTGCTTCTTCAGCAGTACCTGCAGATCTTTGCTCTTCAGCATGTAGATCTCCGCAGATTGGCTCTCCAGCTGGTTTTCCCCTGGAAGTATAATACCGGACGTTTGGTTCCTGAACCTGTTGTGTTAGAATTGTCTGTTTTGTCAGCATTCATCAAACATCAATCACGCATATTCATGCATATTCATAAACATTCAGATATTCATGTTGCATTTTTTGCCATATATCTTTTGTTTGTCGTGTCTCCTGCTATGGTGATATAGATCTCTTTACAGATCTCCCCAAGCAGATGTCGGGTGTTTTAAATCTCTCCATATAGAGTCAGCCCCATAAGCAGAAAATGTTGTCTTTCCTTCTGCAGTTCCCCACTGAGATATATCCTCGTGGATGACGGTTTCTTCCGTTTCCTCCCAACACATATATTGGGATGGATGTTCCTATTTGAGTTATATCCTCATTAGGACGTGTCTTGATTCAGTCTGTCTTTTCGGATCGTTCCCGAATTGGCTATTTGTCAGATATCTTGTATTTCCCAGTGGGTTGTTCCTCAGCGGAATGTTTTTGGGCCTCTACCCTCATAACTGGTAGTTGTAAGTCCTACTTTTCCTGGCTTTCTTAACAGAATTTGTGGTTATACACCTTTTATTCTCCAGCCAGAGTTTTTGGTTTTCTACCCGTACCCCGGTAGTCGTAAATCCTATTTTTCTGCTCTTCAGCAGTTTGTGGTTTGTTAAACCCTATTTTGGTTTCCCGTGCGGATTTGTGATTTGTTCTATCCCCACACGGAATTTTTGGTCTTCTACCCCGTATTCGGTAAATGTAAACCCTAATTGTGTGGTTATCTTCATTCAATTTTTGATGATGATTTTCCTTTTGCTTGTATAAGTTGCTCAGATCAGCACTTATATCCCTAGCAAGTTTTTTGTGGATAATTGCCGTATGCTAGCAATTTTATCCCCAGTGGGTCTTTTCACCGTATGCTAGTGATTTGTTCCCCGGATCATTGGTTGTTTACCAGTGTATCCCCAGCTAGTCTTCTGTCGATAATTGCCGGATGCTTGCAAATTATCCTCAGCAGATCGCGTTTCATTTACCCTTTTGTCGGTAATGTCTGTTGCCCCTTTTGATTGGTTATCATTATATACCTAGTTTGGTATCCCGATGCCTTTCTGTTCGGTTGATTTATCCTTTATTAACCCAGTAACCGGTTCAGGATAATCGTCCATGCGAGTATATTATTCACGGTCTGCCGGTAATGAATAATATATCTCATGCACTCTTCAGTCGAAGCCTTTTGTGTTTCCCCGGTCGAGTAAGATTCGTTATTTCCCTTTGTGGAGTCGAATATTTCTTTGTTGTCGGATAATTGCCGGATGCTTGCAATTTATCCCTTTGAGTTGTCTTTCGTTTACCCGTATGCTTGGTATCGATTGTCTCTCTTTTTTTTGGTTAGTCACCTATTATATACCCAGTAACCGGTATCTCTGGTGTCTTTTCCTTTCGAGTGTATTATTCACGGTCTGCCGGTAATGAATAATATATCTCATGCGCTCTTTAGTTGGAATCCTTTGCTGATTTTCCCCGACTGAGCAAGATTCGTATTCTTTGTAGAATCGAATATCCATCCTTTAACCAGTTTGTGTTTTGGATGATGAGTGTTTTGGAAGTGAAATCCAATTCACGTTTCGGTAGATCACCTATTATATACCCAGTAACCGGTATCTCTGGTGTTTCTTACCATGCGAGTTTATTATCTACGTTCTGACGGTAATAGATAATATATCTCATGCGAGTATCTTATCCACGGTCTGCCGGTAATGGATATTGTATCTCATGCACTCTTTGGGTTTGTGTCCCCAGTTGAGTAAGATTCGTTTTCCCGTTGTGGATTCGAATGTCCATCCTGTAAGTCGATTTGCTTTTTCAAGCCCTCCTTTCGGATGATGAGTGTTTTGGAAGTGAAAACCAATTCACGTCTTCGGATTTTATCCTATAAACAACCCAGTAACCGGTTCAGGATAATTTTCCTTTCGAGTATATTATTCACGGTCTGCCGGTAATGAATAATATGTCTCATCTGAGTATTCTATCCACGTTCTGACGGTAATGGATATTATATCTCGTTCGCTCTTGAGTCGATCTTTTGATTGTTTTCCCCTCAGAGTAAGATTCATTTTCCTTGTGGAATTGAATATCCATCCTATAAACAAGTTTGCTTTTCTAGCTCTCTTCAGGATGATGAGTGTTTTGGAAGTGAAATCCAATTCACGCTTTG
This sequence comes from Lathyrus oleraceus, assembly GCF_024323335.1. NCBI lineage: Eukaryota > Viridiplantae > Streptophyta > Magnoliopsida > Fabales > Fabaceae > Lathyrus > Lathyrus oleraceus. Next base: position 63,206 of record NW_026112575.1, read on the forward strand.
GTCGGTCACCTATTATATACCCAGTAACCGGTATCCTTGGTGTTCCCTCCTTTCTGCTCCCTATTATGACTTCGGTCCCCCTGTGGAGTCAGATTTTTCCTGAGTTTGTTACCCGTATGCTTGGTAACATCTCATTTTCTTTGTTACTTCCCTCATTGGAGTTTTCTGTTGCTTCTCCTCCAGGAGTCAGCTTGTGTCTCTCCAATGGATTTATTTTCCATTTGGAATTTTTTCCCCAGTGTGAGTTCTTCACTCCCCAGTGAGTTCTCCAGTCTGTTTTCTGTTTTTCCCTAATCAGAGTCGTGTCTTGATCACGTTATGTCAGTTTTATCTTCCCCAGTTTGGAGTCGTGTATTGTTCACACATTTCTTTTTCTTTTATTATCCCCATAGAGTCTTGTCAGAGTCTCTGTTCCTGGTGAGTGTACTACTCCGATGGACCGTCTTTTCTTCTGTGTGAATTATATTCCCCACAGAATTTGTGTCTTTTGCACGCATACATCTGCATCATGAGGTCTCTTAGGGACCAAAATTTGTCTCATTACTGTTATTTAAGTCCATTCTACCGCATCGAGATGAAGATTTCTAAACTTCACTTCTCCGGCTAGAATGACCTTAAATAGGGGCATCTGTAAGACCCCAATTTTGGGCCCTAAGATCCCTCATGGCCCACATCATTCATATCATAACCTCAAGGATCAATGCATGCTTTTGTTTTCCTCTTAGTGGATAGATTGCCTTGTGTGTTTGTTTCTTGATCACCAAGCATACTTTGCATTTGTATATCTTTGCTTTCATATGTTTATCATTCAAAAAGTACAAAAATATTGTCAGTCTAACCTTGTTGCTTGCAGTTGAAGCAATCATCAGCAATTAGGTCAAAGTCAATCATTGATCAGTCAAAGCAGTGGATGGTGGCCATTCTTGCAGAATTTGGGCACCATGATCAATAATCACAAGTTCATACAACTTGAGACATCATTTGAAGTCAAGGTCTCAAGGATTTAGGGTTTGGAAATCATCAGAAGAGGTTCAGTCATCCAAAACCCTAGAAAAGTCAAACTTGGTCAACTGTGGATTTAATCAGAGATTTGATGGATAGAATTGATCTGAAGAAGTTCATTCATGCTTGTATAAGCCTCATCTATCATGTTCAACCTCATCATGGAAGAAAATCAAGTGAAATCAGAAATTTTCCAGAAATAGCAAGTGGACCTGTAATTTCAACTGCCAAAAATGGAAACTTCTTGATCTTAAACTTGCATCATGATACAAGCTTCAAATGAATTTTTGCCCAACATGAAAGTTGAAGATCTTGTTCTCCCATTTTCAAAAAGTCCAAGAACTATCAAATCCCATGTGTGGTTGTCAAGATATGATCAAATCATTTTCAGAAATTTTTGAACTTCAACAAGCCATATCTCTCAAACCATAAGGCCAAATTTGGTGGGGTTTTTTCCTACACACCACATTTTTCATCCTCTTTCCAAAAATATAAACTTCATGACCTAAAACCTTACCATTCAAAATGGCATTTTTTGACCTTTTTCATTAAAAATCAAAGTTTGACTCAAAGTTGACTTTTTGATTTATGGACTTTTTCATCATTTTGCCAATTGGGAAATGTTCCATACAATATTTGTGATTTGTTCCAAGCCATAAACCATCATCATACCACCTTTACACCTCATTTTGACCAAAGTTGCACAAGTTGTTATTTTTGCAAATTGGAGCATAAGAACAAAGCAAGGTACAGCCTTCCATGTATAACCAAAAACAGCAAAACAGGTTGTCCTTCTGCAGCATTTCACAGGCCCAATTCGTGCAAGCACACACCCTCCACTTCACTTGTACAAAGATTAGCAAATGTGCATTTGGTCATCTTTTAGCTAAATATGATTAAGCATTCCTTAAGACAGTCATATATAAATTGATTTTCTGCCACAAAGCAACCCTAGAGACCAAGAAATCGCAGCCTCCACAGACCAAAAAGGATATTTCTCTCATTCTTGCATTTTGGCAAAAAACCAATTTCTGCACAAACCATTAAAAGAGCTCGAGTTCTCTTGCATCCTTCATCATCAAAACATCATTTGGAGCCTTGTTACGGCCTCAATCACCAGCTGGAACTCCAGTCTTTGTTCTGTTTTCCAAGCACATCAAACATGGCAGTGAGAGTTTTGAAGGATTTCAAGCAAGTGTGAGTCAAGGTTCTTCAAAGTTTCTTCACTCCAAAAGCATATTGGACCTCTGATTGAGCTGGAAGCATACAAACAGCACTGTTTCATTGGGTTTTCCAAATCAGGTGAATTTTTCGACTTCATTGTTTTCTTAAGTCTTGCTACACACCATGTAGGTCTTGTTTAGTAGGTTGACTTAAGCTTTGAATCACATTAAATGGATGACTATGCTATGAGATATAAGGATTGCTATTTTAGTGAGCATATGCATTTTTCATCGATTTGCTTTGTTGGGTTTGATTTGTTGAAATTGCATACCATATTCTTGTTGCTGGAGGTTTAATGATGCTATTGGCATGTTTGGTTTCATTTTTTGGGCACTTTGATTCTTGATGATTTTTGCATGATGATGATGAATGCTGTTCTTGATTAAGCCCTGCTGCAGTTTTGAAGCATGTTGTATGCTGTTGTTTGGTTGCATTATGAACATTACCTATGCCATGTTAGTTGTGTGTTGTTGGAATTTCGATTGCCATGACCTCAATGTTGATTACATGATGAACCATGCTGTTTGAACCCAGAAACTTGCTTGGTCTTACTATTGTATGTTTGCAGTGTGAATATCACAATCATTTTTCATGCTGTTTGTCTTTTGGTGCTTGAATGCGTTTTAATGTTGATAATAAGACAATGCATATGCTGCTATTTGGAAACCTTAAGCTGTCCAGGATCTCCCATGAGCATGTTTGTTCTAATGTTGGTTGATGCTGCTTACCTGCTATTGTTTATATCTGCATAAACTCGTTGCTACTACTTGCCAAACCCTGCTGTTATGCTTGAATATTGCCCAGAAAAACCACATGTACTGTGTTGCATATTGTTGTTTGGTTGCTATGTGAACATTGCCATATGCCTGGCCATTGAGTGATTTTGCTCAAAACCTGTTTGATGCTAATGATGAACATGAAGAGGATGTTGCTTCTGTTATGTTGTTTGTTTGACTGGTTTGATGATGAACATTGATGTTGAACACATAATGTTACTGCTAAAATACTGCTGCTGTTACATAAGGCTTGGTTGAATTTTTGGTTGTGGATTACATAAAATACCGTGCTGTCTATGTGCTGTTGTTGGATTAATTAACTGCTTGATGAATGATGCTGTTATTTGAACCATGAACCATGGCTAGAAACTCCCATGATTGTGTGTTTGCTGTTTGATGCTGTTTGGATGTTGGCTGAATTTGTTTGAAAATACTGTCAAACCATGCTGCCAAACCCTAATGCTGTTTATATGCTGTCGTGTACTTTTGTTTTGTTTGATATGATGCTGATAAACATATGCTGCCATACCTCTTGAATTTTTGTTGAGAATGCATGTTGATGATGAGCTTGTTTTGATTATATGATGAACATGAGTTGTTGCTGCATAAATCTTACTGCTGCCTTTTACATCCTAAGGCCTGTCCAGGAAGTTCATGAGAATTTGTGTTTGGTTGTCACTAAATGATGCTGTCTGAACTCCATTGCCTTGTTATTGTGTGGCTCGTTTTAAAGTGTGTTCTAGGATGTTGAACTTGCATGAAGTTACCATGTTGATTGCATTTGAGAGCCATGTTGATTATGCCCTGCCATTAAACCTTAGGTTGCCTAGGAAATCCATGAGAATTGTGTAGGCTTGCTGTTGACTTGCTTGCTGAATACCCTGCTATCATGTGTTGCTGCGTTTTAATGCTGGTTTTTTGTGTGTTGTTGAATGATGTTGTTGAAACACTAATACCATGTTGTTGTTTGTATGTTGTAAGAACATCATCATTGCCATGTTGGTTGTTGGTTTGTTCGAATTTCTCTTGATCATGAGCTTGCTATTGGTGTTTGAATGCCATGCTGTTGAATTTAAGCCCTAGTATTGCATGAAATTCCCAAGATCAGTGAAGCTCGATTGGCTGTTGGTTGTTTGCATGAGCACTGTTCCATTGGTTCCATCCAATGAGAACATTTCATTTTGTTTGCCAATGCTGTGTCGTTTCAATTAGTGAGGAGGATATTACACTTCTGCCATTGGTTGACTTTGCTTTGACCACTTTGCCATGCCATTTGTTCATATTGCATCCAATTATTTCCTCCATTTCTACAATTTATTTCTCATTCAATTTTCACTCAAAAATTATGAAATTTTTTGCATGATGATCACAAAGATGTCTACTATTTTATGGTGAATTTTAATTAATTTTCCATTGGCTGGTTTTTAATTGATAATTATTTTCTTGACATGTATGCCAAAATGATACATTGTGCCAAATCTTTTGTGAAATTGTCATATTGTATCCAATGAGCTTGAAATTTTTTGTGATGAAACTAGACACATTGACCTTCATTTTGGTATAAAGTTTGTGCATTTATCATTTGTGGATTGAGAGTTATGATTTTTTGAAGTCATGTGTTGCATTTGGTGTCATACCATGATCATGCATTTTCACAATTTTTGTTCACATGCTTCCTCTTATCCAAATGACTCCAAATTTTGCATGAATGATCCCTTGTATGTCTAATTGATGTATGAATTTTCTTGGAATTAATCTTGCTGTTTTCCATTTGATTGAGAATTTTCTTCCATATGTGGTCATTTGTTGACTTTTTGTGCTATGCCTTGCCAAATCTTTTGTGAAATTCTCAAATCTTATTGTATGATCATGAAATTTCATATGTGATAACTAGACATCTCAAGCTTTGCATTGGTGTTAATCTCATTCATTTCTCTTCTGTTTTCAAATTGATATGATTTTTTGAAGTTGACCCATGCTTGTTGACTTTCACCATGCTTACTTGAACTTGGCTTGATTCATGATTTTAATTGACTGCCTTCCTCTCATCCAAATGCCATGAAATTTTACATGTATACCATGTTAGATGTTAGGATTGAGTGTGATTTATTTCATGATTTTTGAAAATGTTTGAGTTGACTTTTGAATGAAGTCTTTGCTGTTGACTTTTGTATGCTTCTCTTGCCATGCTTTGCATCCTTTTGTATATGAAATGACCATGATGCATGATATAATTATGAATCCAATTGAGAATGATTCTTGAATGTTTAGACTTGGTTTGGGTTGACTTTTTCTTGCTGCCTTGACTTTTTCTTTCATCTTTGACCCTAGGCTAGTCCTAGTGGTCTTGTAAGCTTACAATTGAGCTGTTTGTTTCAGGTTGAGCACCCAATGCTTTAAGGATCACTCAAATATGATTGAATTTGATTGTTTGCCACATGCTAACCCTTGTTTTGTAGGTGACTCATATGCTTGAGTCTTTGTGCCTCACACAATTGGTCCTTCTGTGTGACTATTGGGTTATTTCCTTTTGGTTTTGACTGTTGACTTGTTTGCTAATAAGTTTGACTTTTGCAGGTGCTTTAGTTGCTTAAGTTCTTTGAACTTGCTTGCTTGCTTTGCTCTTTAGCATTTGCTTTGAGGTATAAACCTTTCTTCTTCATGTAGTCTGGAGACCCGGTCTGTTATTTGACCGGGCAAACTGTCTGAAGTCCTCCTTAAGAGGCAATGCCTGTGTTTGTTTATATTTGTCCCAAGCAGGAAAAGTCCTTCAAGTAAGGCAATTGGTGGAAGGTAGGGATAAGCAATCTATCCCCCACTATTCAGTGTGTCCTCTCTTTGCTCCCATTTCATGGTAGAAGCAATGAGATAAATACCCAAGATCTAATCGAGTCATAATGTGGAGAGAGTTCCTACTTTCTGAACTCCCACACTTTCTGTGATGCTCTCTCTGATATGAGATTGAAGCAATAAGGCATACTCCTCATCTCCTTTTCATCTGCTTCACCTGAGCCCCTCAATGGCCAGGTTAAGAGCGACCTTCACCCATTACAGTGGACTTTCAAAGTCAAACCCTCTTGTGTGAGCCCCCATTGTTTTGGCTATAGAGTGTGCTGTTTGCTATTCATTGATTGATTGATTGCTTCATGTGCACTTGCTTGCTTATATGTTATGCATTTATCATCATCATCAATTGCCATTAATGCATGATCATCTCTTTGATCTTTGTGATGTTATCATTGTTTGTTTACCCATTGAGGACAATTGTAAGTCCATTGCTTTGGCATTTGCTCCTGTGATATGGAAGGATAGAGTGTAAGACCTCATTGGTCACTCATATCTTCTGTTTTATCTGTTTGTATGTGAGGATACAGTTATAAGTCCCTGTAAGTTGGCATCTGTTGTCCTGTGATCATAATGTGATATGTTTGATTTGTATGTGAGGTTGCAGTTATAAGTCCCTGTAAGTTGGCATCTGCTTTCCTGTGATCATAGTTTGTTCATCTGTTTGTGTGAGAGGTTGCAATTATAAGTCCCTGTAAGTTGGCATTTGCATTCCTGTGATCATATTGTTGCTTTTGTTCTTGTATGTGAGGATCCATTGTAAGTCCCTGTGATGTGGCATTGGATTTCCTGTGAGCATACTGTGGAGTTAACCTAAGTCCAGACAGATTGGCAGTTAATTTCCATTTCTCATCTTTGTTTCCTTTTAAGGAGATTAGTGTAAGTCCATTGAGTGGCTTCTGATATCCTGTTCTGTTTTAGGAGACTGGTGTAAATCCATCTATTGGTATCCGGTATCCGCTTCTATTTCTTTGCCTGTGGAGATTAGTGTAAGTCCATTGAGTGGCTTCTGATATCCCGTTTTGTTTTAGGAGATTGGTATAAGACCATTGATTGGCATCCGATATCCGCCTTTGCTTTGATTGTTTGTTATTGCTCATTGCTATTCCAAAGGACACACTTGAATCATCTGCTATATGATTTCGAGAAGTGAACCTTCTAAGAAGTTTTACAATCCATCTTCACCTATTCATCATTCATTATGTCCTAGACTTTTCACACTTTATCTTTCAAACTTGACATAAGTATTGTGCAAACATCTTCATGTTTTTCAAACTAAAAACCTGGACCCCAAGTCCTTGACTTTTTTTTCAAACTCCATTTCATAATACTTTGAATCAATCTTAATCATACTTTGACTTCATTTTCATAATCACAATCAATTAACTTCACTCATTCACTTGTTTTGGCTTTGTCCATTAATCTTTTCATGCATTAGCCATAGGCTTCAATTATCTTTGTGGTTGATGTAAATCTTGCCTATCCTTAGTGAGCCGACAGTAAGACTTCCGTACTTCAAACAGGGCTAACCCCTCTAGTACGTCGAAGCTATCCTCGCGTGGTGGATGTTGTTTTTGGTCGAGTGTTCTCCCATTGATAATGAAAAGCCTCAGTGCTTGTGTTTAAAACTGAATCCACCAACTTTTGGAAATCTTTTAGCCGAACTACGGCGTTCTGATCCTTACCTTTGATGGAAGGTACGTAGGCAACGGGTTCATCCGTTCGAACCCAATACCCAATAAAAAATGTATATTTCTTTTCTCATCATCCCAATCATGTTTGCACAATCTTTATGTCATAACAAACAATAACTTTTGCATAACAAGTGTGAAAAGGGCTCCCTAGGAGTACCTAGGACGTAGTGGGTGCCTAACACCTTCCCATTGCGTAATTTACCCCTTACCCAGAATCTCTGATCTTTTTATTAGTTTTCTACGTGTAAAACTTCTTAGGCTTTTGTTCGCTTTTTAGCCAATCCTTTGGATAAATAAAAGTGCGGTGGCGACTCGAAATTTCAATGTATCTCTTAGCTTATGATTTAATCGATAGATCATATAGCGACGAATACACCGTCACATAAACCCATGAAATTTGATTGAGTTCTGGGAATGATGAAAATGATGATGTTAAACCCATGAAATTTTATTGAATTGTGGGAATTATAGAAATGATGATGTTAAACCCATGAAATTTGATTGAATTGTGGGAATGATGAAAATGTTGATGTTAAACCCATGAAATTTGTTTGAGTTGTGGGAATGATGAAAATGATGATGTTAAACCCATGAAATTTGATTGAATTGTGGGAATTATAGAAATGATCATGTTAAACCCATGAAATTTGATTGAATACTGGGAATGATGAAAATGTTGATGTTAAACCTATGAAATTTGATTGAATTGTGGGAATTATAGAAATAATGATGTTTAACCCATGAAATTTGATTGAATTGTGGGAATGATGAAAAGTTTGATGTTAAACCCATGAAATTTGATTGAGTTCTGGGAATGATGAAAATGATGATGTTAAACCCATGAAATTTGATTGAATTGTGGGAATTATAGAAATGATGATGTTAAACCCATGAAATTTGATTGAATTGTGTGAAAGATGAAAATGTTGGTGTTAAACCCATGAAATTTGATTGAATTGTCGGAATGATGAAAATGTTGATGTTAAACCCATGAAATTAGATTGAATTGTGGGAATTATAGAAATGATGATGTTAAACCCATGAAATTTGATTGAATTGTGGGAATGATGAAAATGTTGATTTTAAACCCATGAAATTTGATTAAATTGTGGGAATTATAGAAATGATGATGTTAAACCCATGAAATTTGATTGAATTGTGGGAGTGATGAAAATGATGATGTTAAACCCATGAAATTTGATTGAATTGTGGGAATTATAGAAATGATGATGTTAAACCCATGAAATTAGATTGAATTGTGGGAATGATGAAAATGTTGATGTTAAACCCATGAAATTTGATTGAGTTGTGGGAATGATGAAAATGTTGATGTTAAACCCATCGAATTTGATTGAATTATGGGAATTATAGAAATGATGTTGTTAAACCCATGAAATTTTATTGAATATTGGGAATGATGAAAATGTTGATGTTAAACCCATGAAATTTGATTGAATTATGGGAATTATAGAAATGATGTTGTTAAACCCATGAAATTTGATTGAATACTGGGAATGATGAAAATGTTGATGTTAAACCCATGAAATTTGATTGAATTATCGGAATTATAGAAATGATGATGTTTAACCCATGAAATTTGATTGAATTGTGGGAATGATGAAAAGGTTGATGTTAAACCCAGGAAATTTGATTGAGTTGTGGGAATGATGAAAATGTTGATGTTAAACCCATGAAATTTTATTGAGTTGTGGGAATGATGAAAATGTTGATGTTAAACCCATGAAATTTGATTGAATTATGGGAATTATAGAAATGATGATGTTAAACCCATGAAATTTGATTGAATACTGGGAATGATGAAAATGTTGATGTTAAACCCATGAAATTTGTTTGAGTTGTGGGAATGATGAAAATGATGATGTTAAACCCATGAAATTTGATTGAATTCTGGGAATTATAGAAATGATGATGTTAAACCCATAAAATTTGATTGAATTGTGGGAATGATGAAAATGTTGATTTTAAACCCATGAAATTTGATTGAATTGTGGGAATTATAAAAATGATGATGTTAAACCCATGAAATTTGATTGAATTGTGGGAGTGATGAAAATGATGATGTTAAACCCATGAAATTTGATTGAATTGTTAGAAAGATGAAAATGTTGGTGTTAAACCCATGAAATTTGATTGAATTGTGGGAATTATAGAAATGATGAGGTTAAACCCATGAAATTAGATTGAATTGAGGGAATGATGAAAATGATGATGTTAGACCCATGAAATTTGATTGAGTTGTGGGAATGATGAAAATGATGATGTTAAACCTATGAAATTTGATTGAATTGTGGGAATTATAGAAATGATGATGTTAAACCCATGAAATTTGATTGAATACTGGGAATGATGAAAATGTTGATGTTAAACCCATGAAATTTGATTGAATTGTGGGAATTATAGAAATGATGATGTTTAACCCATGAAATTTGATTGAATTGTGGGAATGATGAAAAGGTTGATGTTAAACCCATGAAATTTGATTGAGTTGTGGGAATGATGAAAATGATGATGTTAAACCCATGAAATTTTATTGAATTGTGGGAATTATAGAAATGATGATGTTAAACCCATGAAATTTGATTGAATTGTGGGAGTGATGAAAATGTTGATGTTAAACCCATGAAATTTGTTTGAGTTGTGGGAATGATGAAAATGATGATGTTAAATGTAACACCCTTCTAAAATACCCCAAAAATAAATTAAAACATCAAAACATAAATCAGAGTAAATATGCAATTCAAGGGTGTCACACTTGACACTTCACACCATTTTCCAAAATATCCTGTCATGCTCATTTATTTAATCAAAATAAAACATTCGCATAATACGCAGCGGATAAAAACTAACAATATTCAAACCATGTAACACATTACATGTAAAGTTGTTCAACAACCAAATGAAAACATAGCAAAACATCCCATCCCGATGTTACATCTACCAGAGCATGACCCACTAAGGAACTACACTAGACTCCAAGGACTAGCTTCTACTCAATCACTGCTCGTTACCTGAAAACATAGTTGTAAGGGTGAGTTCCTCAATCGATATAATAAGCATTATAAAATATCATGTGATGTTAAGTAAGTTAACACATTCAATCACCCTAATCAGATCACACAATCAGTACGGCACTATCAACTCCAAAATCATACTCAACACAATCACCAAAACAACACGTATAATATTGGAATACATCCATTCATATTATACGCCATACATACATACATTATGCAATGAGACTCCATGCATGCGGTACCGACTATTCGTGAACATATAGTTCAACCTCACCGATCAAATCCAGATACGGCTACCAAGCTCACTAGTCCCACTCATTTGAGACCTAGTGACTCACTCACTAATTCCTCACCATGGGAATTAGCTACCACCCCAAGGGCTATGATATGCACGCTAATCACCTAGCATGCAAACATCAACAACAATCCACAATACTAACTCACTAATTCCTCACCATGGGAATTAGCTACCACCATAAAGGCCACAATATGCAAGCTAAATCACTTAGTCATGCAAACATCAACAATCATCCACAATGGACATATGCTCACACTCTAAGCCATAAACAGTCCATTCATAATTGCATACATAATAGATACATTCACAACATTATGCATACCATCATACATCATCAACATATTTATCACATAATCATATCATGCCACATAATCAATCACAGTATTAGCACACTCTACTAATACCTATACTGCTCAAAACAACGGGAAATGATCCCTACTCTATCATACATCAGCTAAGTTACATCACTCAGCTGAAACGACCAAAAACTGCACAACAACAGCTCAGAAAAATCACAATTCTGCCCATACGCGTATTGCCTAGTCCCATACGCGTATGGCCCATTTCTCAGCCAATCCCATACGCGTATCACCTGTCTCATATGCGTATGCTACGCGTACCACATCCTCATACGCGTACCAACAGAGACAAAACCACGTTCAAAACATCATCTTCCTCATCCATACGCGTATGGCCTCACCCCATACGCGTACCACTCACAGAATACGCGTAATAACATGCGTATGGCGCGTATCAGCGCCAATCCTCTCCCTTCCAAGCCATCTCATACGCGTATTGCCTAGTGCCATACGCGTATGACCAGAACCAAAATTTCAGATCTGCGATGGGTTTTCTCTGCTACGAGATCTCCCACATCCAACCTCCCACAGTCCAATTTTACACAGTAATCGTTCATATCATCTAACACGAATCATACCCTATTCGATTTCACAATTCCTAACATTATTCCATATGATCCTTACGAATTCTCCAATTATAACCCATATTTCGTTCATCCAATATTTCACAATTTTCAGCATACATCATTCTAATCAGAGTCAAATCAATGGTTTATCACTACCCATTACATGTTATCCCATAATACCCATTAAACGACGATAAACCCCCCTTACCTGAGTTAATCCGGCAATCCTTCAGCTTCAAGCTCTTCCTCCCTTCAACCCTTGTTCTCTGGCTCTTTGCCCTTTTCCACTTTAGAATAGTTCTCTGTTTTCACGTGAAAACCTCCTTTTTACCAAATTGGACCTTTTCTAATTCCAACTTTTATTCCAATAATAATAATAATAATAATCCAATAATTCCAATTATTTAATTAAATTAATAAATATAATATTAACTTAAATTAAATAATTATCTTATTTTTATCGGGGTGTTACAACTCTCCCCCACTAAAAGAGTTTTCGTCCTCGAAAACATACCTCAAACCAATAACTCAGGATAAGACTCCTTCATCTGACTCTCAAGTTCCCAAGTCACATTGCCACCTGCTGGTCCTCCCCAAGCTACCTTTACCAAAGCAATCTCTTTACCCCGCAACTGCTTCAACTCTCGATCCTCGATCCTCATAGGTGATGTTTCAACAGTCAGGTTATCTCTCACCTGTACATCATCTACTTGGACCACATGCGACGGATCAGGAATGTACCTCCTCAACTGAGACACATGAAACACCTCATGCAAATTCGCAAGCGACGGCGGTAAAGCAATACGATAGGCTACCTCCCCTATCCTCTCCAAAATCTGATAAGGACTAATAAATCGAGGTGTCAACTTCTTCGACTCAAAGCTCGACCAACCCCAGTTATCGGAGTAACACGAAGAAACACATGATCTCCCTCTTGAAACTCAAGTGACTTCCTCCTCTTGTCGTGATAACTCTTCTGACGACTCTGAGCAATCCTCATCTTCTCCTGAATCATCTTAATCTTTTCCGTAGTCTGTTGAACAATCTCCGGTCCAACCACAACACTCTCACCGGACTCGTACCAACATAAAGGCGTCCGACATCTCCTACCATACAAAGCTTCAAACGGTGCCATACCAATGCTCGAATGAAAACTATTGTTGTAGGTAAACTCAATCAAAGGTAAGTAACAATCCCAAGCACCTCCCTTTTCCAAAACACAAGCCCTCAAAAGATCTTCCAATGACTGAATCGTCCTCTCAGTCTGACCATCAGTCTGCGGATGATATGCAGAACTCAATCTCAGTTTAGTTCCCAAAGCCCTCTGCAAACCTTCCCAGAACTTCGATGTAAATCTAGGATCTCTGTCCGAAACAATACTCGACGGAATACCATGCAAACTTACAATTTTCTCAATATACAACTCAGCTAATCTCTCCAACGGATAATCCATTCTGATCAGAATGAAATGAGCCGATTTTGTCAATCTGTCAACAATCACCCAAATGGCTTCAAAATTCTTAATTGTCCTCGGTAAACCAGAAACAAAATCCATACTGATACGATCCCACTTCCACTCTGGAATAGCCAACGGTTGCATTAGCCCAGACGGCTTCTGATGCTCAATCTTCGACTTCTGACAAGTCAAACAAGAATAAACAAAACTCGCAATTTCTCTTTTCATTCCCGGCCACCAAAATAACTTTTTCAAATCATGATACATCTTCGTAGCCCTAGGATGAATACTCAGGCGACTACGATGTCCTTCCTCAAGAATACTCTTCTTAAGCTCGGTAACATCCGGAATACACACCCGATTACCAAATTTCAAAACACCATTCTCATCAACTCTTAATTCACCACCTTGACCTTGATTCACTAGAGTCAACTTATCAACCAAAAGCACATCGGATTTCTGACCCTCTCTGATCTCATCCAGAATACTACTCGTTAACTTCAACATTCCCAATTTAACACTATTGTGAGTACTCTCACACACCAAACTCAAGTCTCTAAACTGCTCAATTAAATCCAATTCCTTAACCATTAACATAGACATATGCAATGATTTCCGACTCAGTGCATCAGCCACTACGTTTGCTTTACCCGGATGGTAATTCAAACCAAAGTCATAATCCTTCAGAAACTCTAACCATCTTCTCTGTCTCATATTCAGCTCTTTCTGATCAAACAAATACTTTAAACTTTTATGGTCACTGAAAACCTCAAATCTTGACCCGTACAAGTAATGCCTCCATAACTTCAGAACAAATACCACGGCTGCCAACTCTAAATCGTGTGTCGGATAGTTCCTCTCATGAACCCTCAGTTGTCTCGAAGCATAAGCTATAACCTGCTTATTCTGCATCAAGACACCACCCAAACCCAACAATGAAGCATCACAGTAAACCTCAAATGATTCCGACGAACTTGGTAATATCAGAATAGGAGCAGTAGTCAACCTTCTCTTTAACTCTTGGAAACCTTCTTCACATTTTGAGTCCCAAACAAACACTTCCCCCTTTCTAGTCAACATCGTCAACGGTAACATCAACTTAGAAAATCCCTCAATGAATTTCCTATAATATCCTGCAAGTCCAAGAAAACTCCTTATCTCAGAAACTGACTTCGGAGCTTCCCACTTAGATACCGCTTCTATCTTAGAAGGATCAATAGCAATACCACCTCTTGAAATCACATGACCAAGAAAACTAACTTCCTCTAACCAAAATTCACACTTAGACAGTTTAGCAAATAACTTCTTTTCTCGTAGAACTCCTAAAACCATTCTCAAATGTTCAGCATGCTCTTCTTCCGATTTCGAATACACCAAAATATCGTCAATAAACACCACAACAAACTTGTCTAGGTACGGATGGAAAATCCTATTCATATACTCCATAAATACTCCAGGCGCATTAGTCACACCAAAAGGCATTACAGAATACTCATAATGTCCATACCTTGTTCTGAAAGCAGTCTTCTGAATATCCTCAGTTTTCACACGTATCTGATGATACCCCGATCTCAAATCTATTTTACTGAACACACTCGCACCAACTAACTGATCCATCAAATCATCAATCCTCGGCAAAGGATACCGATTATTGATCGTCACTTTATTCAGTTGCCTGTAGTCCACACACAACCTCATAGTACCTTCTTTCTTCTTAACCAATAACACTGGTGCACCCCACGGAGACACACTCGGACGAATAAATTTCTTATCCAATAGATCTTCCAACTGACTCTTCAATTCAGTTAACTCAACAGCAGACATACGGTACGGAGCCATCGATATCGGCCTAGTACCAGGTACCAAATCAATCGAGAACTCAACTTCACGCTCTGGCGGTAACTCATTCACTTCTTCAGGAAACACATCAGGAAAATCACACACCACGGCTAGATCGCAAATCACCAGTTTATCTTTAGCCTCCAAAGTCGCTAACAGCATAAACAACTCTGCCCCATCTGCTACTGCCTCATTCACCTGCCTTGCTGATAGAAACAAACTCTTTCCTTCCTCAATCTCAGAAAAGATCACAGTCTTATCAAAACAGTTGATATAAACTCGGTTAAACACCAACCAGTTCATACCCAGGATAACATCAATCCGCACTAGTGGAAGACACACGAGGTCCATGCCAAAGTCTCTACCAAAAATACTCAAAGGACAATTTAAACAAACTGAAGTAGTAGTCACTGAACCCTTCGCAGGAGTATCAATCACCATACTACCATGCATCTCAGATATCTCTAATTTAAGTTTCACAGCACAATCCAAAGATATAAAGGAATGAGTCGCACCTGTGTCAATAATAGCTACAAGAGGAAAGCCATTAATATAACACGTACCTCGGATCAAACGATCATCTGCAGAAGTCTCAGAACTCGATAAAGCAAAGACCTTGCCTCCCGACTGGTTCTCTTTCTTCGGCTTAGGACACTGTGGGCTAATATGACCCACCTCTCCACAGTTGAAACAAGTCACAGTCTTCAACCGACAATCTGCAGCCAAGTGACCACCTTTTCCACACTTGTAACACTTCTTCTCAGTACTGGTACACTCATGGATACGATGTCCAGCCTGACCACATCTGAAACACTTAGCAGGGGCACTGGAGTCTCCCCTGTAACACCCCAATTAAAATAAGCTAATTATTTAATTTAAATTAATATTTTATTTATTAATTTGATTGAATAATTGGAAGTTTGGATTAATATTATTATTTTTGGGAATAATAATTATTGGGATTATTATTATTGGATTATTATTTTATAATTGGAATAAAAGTGGAAATCAGTAAAAAGGTCCCATTTGGTAAAAAGGTTTATTGTTTTCACGTGGAAAGGAAAAAGAGGCAGAACGTGGAAAAGGGCAAAAAGAGAACCAGAGAACGAAGGTTGAAGGAAGGAGAAGCTTGGAGCTCAGAGGCTGCCGGATTAACTCAGGTAAGGGGGGTTTATCGTTGATTAACGGGTATTGTATGATAATATGTCATGGGTAGTGATAGACCTTTAATTTACCTTTGAATTGGATGATTATGATGAATTTGTGGAAATAATTGATGAACGAAATTGGGTGATAATCGAAAGAAATTCGTAGGAATTGTATGTGATAATGTTAGGAGTTGTGAAATCGAATAGGGAATGATTCGGGTTAGATGATATGAGTGATTTCTGTGTAAATGTGGACTGTGGAAGGTTAGATCAAATAGAACTCGTAGCAGGAAAAACCATAGCAGATCTGGAAATCTGGCTTCTGGTCATACGCGTATGGCACTAGGCAATACGCGTATGAGAATGGGCAGTACGCGTATGGATGAGGCCTTACGCGTATGGGAGAAAAAGATGACATTTTGAACGTAAATTGGTCTCTGGTGGTACGCGTAATGGGATTTTGTTACGCGTATCATACGCGTATGAGACAGGTGATACACGTATGAGTTGGGCGAGGAAACGCGCAATACGCGTATGAGAGTGGGCATTACGCGTATGGAGTTGGCCAGGTTTGGCAATACGCGTATGGCATGGGCAATACGCGTATGGGCAGGATTGTGATTTCCTGTGCTGTTGTTGTGCAGTTTTTGACTGTTTAGGCTGAGTAGTGAGACTTAGCTGAGGTATGATGTAATAGGGATCATTTCCCGTTGTTTTGAGTAGTATAGGTATTAGTAGAGTGTGCTAATACTGTGTTTGATTTTATGGCATGTTGTGATATGCTTTTGTGATAAATGTATTGACAATATGTTGATGATAGGTGTTGATATGCATGATGCTGTGAATGTATCAGTTATGTATGCATTTGTGAATAGACTGTTTTGTGGCTTAGAGTGTGAGCATATGTCTATTTTGAGTTGTTGTTGTTGTTGTATTGCTAGGTAATTAGCATGCATGATTAGCCTGTGGGGCTGTAGCTAATTCCCATGGTGAGGAATTAGTGAGTGAATTCTTGTGGAATTGTTGCTGATGTTGGCATACTAGATGAGTAGTGTGCATAGTCTAGCCTTTGGGGCTGTAGCTAATTCCCATGGTGAGGAATTAGTGAGTGAGTCATTAGATCTCAATGAGTGGGACTAGTGAGCTCAGTAGCCGTATCCAGAGGGATCGGTGAGTTTGGACTATATGTTCAAGAAGAGTCGGTACCGCATTTCATGGAGTCTCATTGCATAATGAATGCATGGCATAGCCTGTGGGGCTGTAGCTAATTCCCATTGTGAGAAATTAGTGAGTAAATCGTTGTGTGGTGTTGTTGGTGTTGAGCATGTTTTGAGATTTTACATATGCTATTTGTTATCGTTGAGTATGAGGTTGCATTGATACTGCCGTTATGGAGTGGGTAGTCTGGTTAGGGTGATTTGATGCGTTATTTACTTAACATTACATGTTGTTGTATAATGCTTGTTATATTGATTGAGGAACTCACCCTTACAACTATTTTTCAGGTAACGAGCAGTGAGTTGAGTAGAAGATAATGTTGGAGTCTAGTGTAGTCTCCTAGTGGGTCATGCTCTGGTAGATGTAACATCGGGATGGGATGTTTGAATATTTTAGTGATTGGTTGTGAATCATTTTGCATGTAATATGTTACATGTTTGGAATAATTGAATTGATTTCTATCCGCTGCGTATTATGCAGATGCTTTATATTTGAGTTAAATAAATGAGCATGACAGGATTTGTTGATGAATGTAGTGAATTGATTGTGTGACACCCTTCGGGGCATAATTACTCTGATTAATATGTTATTATTTTTTTTATTAAATAATTTGGGGTATTTAGAGGGGTGTTACATTAGTGGTATCAGAGCATAGTTGGTCGTGTCGAGTCGTAGTTATTCTGTTTCCCCTGTACGGGATAGGTGTTGTGTAACCCTATCAGTACTTATTGGTTAGCTTGTTGGGTTTTCAGATTAGAGATGGCTGGAAGAGGTAGAGATGATGCTGCGATTGCTGAGGCTCTGGGTATGCTAGCTGGAGTACTTGGAGGAAATCCGAATGTTGTGGGAATGGGAGCTGCTCGTCAATTAAGTGAGTTCCAGAAGAACAATCCTCCAATGTTCAAGGGAGCATACGATCCAGATGGTGCCCAGAAGTGGTTGAAGGAGATCGAGAGGATCTTCAGAGTGACTGAGTGTGCCGATAACCAGAAGGTCAGGTTCGGTACGCACATGCTGTCAGAGGAAGCTGATGATTGGTGGGTTGCTACCCGCACTGAGTTGGAAACTGCTGGGAATGCTGAGATTACTTGGGCAGTGTTCAGAGAGAGATTTCTGAGGAAGTACTTTCCAGAGGATGTCAGAGGGAAGAAAGAAATAGAATTCCTGGAATTGAAACAGGGTAACCGGTCTGTTACTGAGTATGCTGCTAAGTTCACAGAACTGTCAAAATATTATACTCCCTATAGTGAGGCTACTGGGGAATTTTCCAAATGCGTGAAGTTTGAGAACGGGTTGCGTCCCGAGATCAAGCAGGCGATTGGGTATCAGCGGATCAGGGTGTTTTCTGATTTGGTTGATTGTTGCAGGATTTTCGAACAGGATTCCAAGGCTAGAGCAGAGAGCTATCAGCAAAGGGTTGATAGGAAAGGCAAGAATCAGATTGATCGTGGGAAACCGTATGCAGCTGGCAAAGGTTTCCAGAGGCAGAGTGGGATGAAGAGGCCTAGTGGGGGAGACTCTAGTGCTCCTGTTAAGTGTTACAGATGTGGTCGGGCTGGACATCGTGTTCATGAGTGTACCAGTGCTGAGATGAAGTGTTTCAAGTGTGGAAAAGGTGGTCATTTGGCTGCAGAGTGCCGGTTGAAGACTGTGACTTGCTTCAACTGTGGAGAGTTGGGTCATATCAGTCCACAGTGTCCTAAGCCGAAGAAAGAGAATCAGTCAGGAGGCAAAGTCTTTGCTTTATCGGGTTCTGAGACTTCTGCAGATGATCGTTTGATCCGAGGTACGTGTTATATTAATGGCTTTCCTCTTGTAGCTATTATTGACACAGGTGCAACTCATTCTTTTATATCTGTGGATTGTGCTGTGAAACTTAAGTTAGAGATATCTAAGATGTTGGGTAGTATGGTGATTGATACTCCTGCGAAGGGTTCAGTGACTACTACTTCGGTTTGTTTGAGTTGTCCTTTGAGTATTTTTGGTAGAGACTTTGGGATAGACCTTGTGTGTCTTCCGTTAGTGCAGATTGATGTTATCTTGGGTATGAATTAGTTGGTGTTTAACCGAGTCTATATCAACTATTTCGATAAGACTGTGATTTTTCCTGAGGTGGAGGGAGAAAAGAGTTTGTTTCTATCAGCAAGGCAAGTGAATGAGGAAGTAGCTGATGGGGCAGAGTTGTTTATGCTGTTAGCGACTTTGGAGGCTAAAGATAAACTGGTGATTGGCGATCTCGCTGTGGTGTGTGATTTTCCTGATGTGTTCCCGGAAGAGGTGAATGAATTACCGCCAGAGCGTGAAGTTGAGTTCTCGATTGATTTGGTACCTGGTACTAGGCCGATATCGATGGCTCCGTACCGTATGTCTGCTGTTGAGTTAGCTGAATTGAAGAGTCAGTTGGAAGATTTGTTGGATAAGAAATTTATTCGTCCGAGTGTGTCACCTTGGGGTGCACCAGTGTTGTTGGTTAAGAAGAAAGAAGGTACTATGAGGTTGTGTGTGGATTACAGGCAACTGAATAAAGTAACGATCAAGAATCGGTATCCTTTGCCGAGGATTGATGATTTGATGGATCAGTTGGTTGGTGCTAGTGTGTTCAGCAAGATAGATTTGAGATCCGGGTATCATCAGATACGTGTGAAAACTGAGGATATTCAGAAGACTGCTTTCAGAACAAGGTATGGACATTATGAATATTCTGTGATGCCTTTTGGTGTGACTAATGCGCCTGGAGTATTTATGGAGTATATGAATAGGATTTTCCATCCGTACCTAGATCAGTTTGTGGTGGTGTTTATTGATGATATTTTGGTGTATTCGAAATCTGAAGAAGAGCATGCTGAGCATTTGAGAGTGGTTTTGGAAGTTCTACGAGGAAAGAAATTATTTGCTAAACTATCCAAGTGTGAATTTTGGTTAGAAGAGGTCAGTTTTCTTGGTCATGTGATTTCAAGAGGTGGTGTGGCTGTTGATCCTTCTAAGATAGAAGCGGTATCTAAGTGGGAAGCTCCGAAGTCAGTTTCTGAGATAAGGAGTTTTCTTGGACTTGCAGGTTATTATAGGAAGTTCATTGAGGGATTTTCCAAGTTGGCGTTACCGTTGACGATGTTGACTAGAAAGGGGCAAGCATTTGTTTGGGATTCAAAATGTGAAGAAGGTTTCCAAGAGTTAAAGAGAAGGTTAACTACTGCTCCTATTCTGATATTACCGAGTTCGTCGGAATTATTTGAAGTTTACTGTGATGCTTCATTGTTGGGTTTAGGTGGTGTGTTGATGCAGAATAAGCAGGTTATAGCTTATGCTTCGAGACAGCTGAGGGTTCATGAGAGGAACTATCCGACGCATGATTTAGAGTTGGCAGCTGTGGTATTTGTTCTGAAGTTATGGAGGCATTATTTGTACGGGTCCAGATTTGAAGTTTTCAGTGACCATAAGAGTTTAAAGTATTTGTTCGATCAGAAAGAGCTGAATATGAGACAGAGGAGATGGTTAGAATTCTTGAAGGATTATGATTTTGGTTTGAATTACCATCCGGGTAAAGCAAACGTAGTAGCTGATGCATTGAGTCGGAAATCATTGCATATGTCTATGTTAATGGTTAAGGAATTGGATTTGATTGAGCAGTTTAGAGACTTGAGTTTGGTGTGTGAGAGTACTCACAATAGTGTTAAATTGGGTATGCTGAAGTTAACAAGTGGTATTTTGGATGAGATTAGAGAGGGTCAGAAATCCGATATGCTTTTGGTTGACAAGTTGACTCTAGTGAATCAAGGTCAAGGTGGTGAATTCAGAGTTGACGAGAATGGTGTTTTGAAATTTGGTAATCGGGTGTGTATTCCGGATGTTACTGAACTTAAGAAGAGTATTCTTGAAGAAGGACATCGTAGTGGTTTGAGTATTCATCCTGGAGCTACTAAGATGTATCATGATTTGAAAAGGTTATTTTGGTGGCCGGGAATGAAAAGAGAAATTGCGAGTTTTGTTTATTCCTGTTTGACTTGTCAGAAGTCAAAGATTGAGCATCAGAAGCCGTCTGGGCTAATGCAACCGTTGGCTATTCCAGAGTGGAAGTGGGATAGTATCAGTATGGATTTTGTTTCTGGGTTGCCGAGGACAAGTAAGAATTTTGAAGCTATTTGGGTGATTGTTGATAGATTGACGAAGTCGGCTCATTTCATTCCGATCAGAATGGATTATCCGTTAGAGAGGCTAGCTGAGTTGTATATTGAGAAGATTGTAAGTTTGCATGGGATTCCGTCTAGTATTGTTTCGGATAGAGATCCTAGATTTACATCGAAGTTCTGGGAAGGGTTGCAGAAGGCTTTGGGAACTAAGCTGAGATTGAGTTCTGCATATCATCCGCAGACTGATGGTCAGACTGAGAGGACGATTCAGTCATTAGAAGATCTTTTGAGAGCTTGTGTTTTGGAAAAAGGAGGTGCTTGGGATTGTTATTTGCCTTTGATTGAGTTTACCTACAACAATAGTTTTCATTCGAGTATTGGTATGGCACCGTTTGAAGCTTTGTACGGTAGGAGGTGTCGGACGCCTTTATGTTGGTATGAGTCCGGTGAGAGTGCTATGGTTGGACCGGAGATTGTTCAACAAACTACAGAAAAGATTAAGATGATTCAGGAGAAGATGAGAATTGCTCAGAGTCGTCAGAAGAGTTATCATGATAAGAGGAGGAAGTCACTTGAGTTTCAAGAGGGAGACCATGTGTTTCTTCGTGTTACTCCGATAACTGGTGTTGGTCGAGCTTTGAAGTCGAAGAAGTTGACACCTCGATTTATTGGTCCTTATCAGATTTTGGAGAGGATAGGAGAGGTAGCCTATCGTATCGCTTTACCGCCGTCGCTTGCGAATTTGCATGAGGTTTTTCATGTGTCTCAGTTGAGGAGATACATTCATGATCCGTCGCACGTTGTCCAAATAGATGATGTACAGGTGAGAGATAACCTGACTGTTGAGACATCACCTATGAGGATTGAGGATCGAGAGTTGAAGCAGTTGCGAGGTAAAGAGATTGCCTTAGTGAAGGTAGCTTGGGGAGGACCAGCAGGTGGCAATGTGACTTGGGAACTTGAGAGTCAGATGAAGGAGTCTTATCCGGAGTTGTTCGCTTGAGGTATGTTTTCGAGGACGAAAACTCTTTTAGTGGGGGAGAGTTGTAACACCCCAATTAAAATAAGCTAATTATTTAATTTAAATTAATATTTTATTTATTAATTTGATTGAATAATTGGAAGTTTGGATTAATATTATTATTTTTGGGAATAATAATTATTGGGATTATTATTATTGGATTATTATTTTATAATTGGAATAAAAGTGGAAATCAGTAAAAAGGTCCCATTTGGTAAAAAGGTTTATTGTTTTCACGTGGAAAGGAAAAAGAGGCAGAACGTGGAAAAGGGCAAAAAGAGAACCAGAGAACGAAGGTTGAAGGAAGGAGAAGCTTGGAGCTCAGAGGCTGCCGGATTAACTCAGGTAAGGGGGGTTTATCGTTGATTAACGGGTATTGTATGATAATATGTCATGGGTAGTGATAGACCTTTAATTTACCTTTGAATTGGATGATTATGATGAATTTGTGGAAATAATTGATGAACGAAATTGGGTGATAATCGAAAGAAATTCGTAGGAATTGTATGTGATAATGTTAGGAGTTGTGAAATCGAATAGGGAATGATTCGGGTTAGATGATATGAGTGATTTCTGTGTAAATGTGGACTGTGGAAGGTTAGATCGAATAGAACTCGTAGCAGGAAAAACCATAGCAGATCTGGAAATCTGGCTTCTGGTCATACGCGTATGGCACTAGGCAATACGCGTATGAGAATGGGCAGTACGCGTATGGATGAGGCCTTACGCGTATGGGAGAAAAAGATGACATTTTGAACGTAAATTGGTCTCTGGTGGTACGCGTAATGGGATTTTGTTACGCGTATCATACGCGTATGAGACAGGTGATACGCGTATGAGTTGGGCGAGGAAACGCGCAATACGCGTATGAGAGTGGGCATTACGCGTATGGAGTTGGCCAGGTTTGGCAATACGCGTATGGCATGGGCAATACGCGTATGGGCAGGATTGTGATTTCCTGTGCTGTTGTTGTGCAGTTTTTGACTGTTTAGGCTGAGTAGTGAGACTTAGCTGAGGTATGATGTAATAGGGATCATTTCCCGTTGTTTTGAGTAGTATAGGTATTAGTAGAGTGTGCTAATACTGTGTTTGATTTTATGGCATGTTGTGATATGCTTTTGTGATAAATGTATTGACAATATGTTGATGATAGGTGTTGATATGCATGATGCTGTGAATGTATCAGTTATGTATGCATTTGTGAATAGACTGTTTTGTGGCTTAGAGTGTGAGCATATGTCTATTTTGAGTTGTTGTTGTTGTTGTATTGCTAGGTAATTAGCATGCATGATTAGCCTGTGGGGCTGTAGCTAATTCCCATGGTGAGGAATTAGTGAGTGAATTCTTGTGGAATTGTTGCTGATGTTGGCATACTAGATGAGTAGTGTGCATAGTCTAGCCTTTGGGGCTGTAGCTAATTCCCATGGTGAGGAATTAGTGAGTGAGTCATTAGATCTCAATGAGTGGGACTAGTGAGCTCAGTAGCCGTATCCAGAGGGATCGGTGAGTTTGGACTATATGTTCAAGAAGAGTCGGTACCGCATTTCATGGAGTCTCATTGCATAATGAATGCATGGCATAGCCTGTGGGGCTGTAGCTAATTCCCATTGTGAGGAATTAGTGAGTAAATCGTTGTGTGGTGTTGTTGGTGTTGAGCATGTTTTGAGATTTTACATATGCTATTTGTTATCGTTGAGTATGAGGTTGCGTTGATACTGCCGTTATGGAGTGGGTAGTCTGGTTAGGGTGATTTGATGCGTTATTTACTTAACATTACATGTTGTTGTATAATGCTTGTTATATTGATTGAGGAACTCACCCTTACAACTATTTTTCAGGTAACGAGCAGTGAGTTGAGTAGAAGATAATGTTGGAGTCTAGTGTAGTCTCCTAGTGGGTCATGCTCTGGTAGATGTAACATCGGGATGGGATGTTTGAATATTTTAGTGATTGGTTGTGAATCATTTTGCATGTAATATGTTACATGTTTGGAATAATTGAATTGATTTCTATCCGCTGCGTATTATGCAGATGCTTTATATTTGAGTTAAATAAATGAGCATGACAGGATTTGTTGATGAATGTAGTGAATTGATTGTGTGACACCCTTCGGGGCATAATTACTCTGATTAATATGTTATTATTTTTTTTATTAAATAATTTGGGGTATTTAGAGGGGTGTTACATCCCCCACTAGGTCTCTTCATCCCACTCTGCCTCTGGAAACCTTTGCCAACTGCATATGGTTTCCCACGATCATTCTGATTCTTGCCTTTCCTATCAACCCTCTGCTGATAGCTCTCCGCTCTGGCCTTGGTATCTTGTTCAAAAATCCTGCAACAGTCAACCAAGTCAGAAAACACTCTAATCCGCTGATACCCAATAGCCTGCTTGATCTCGGGACGTAACCCGTTCTCAAACTTCACACACTTTGAAAATTCCCCAGTAGCCTCGTTATAGGGAGTGTAATACTTCGACAGCTCTGTGAACTTAGCAGCATACTCAGTAACAGACCGGTTGCCCTGCTTCAATTCTAAGAACTCTATCTCTTTCTTTCCTCTGACATCCTCTGGAAAGTACTTCCTCAGGAATCTCTCTCTGAACACCGCCCAAGTGATCTCAGCATTCCCAGCAGTTTCCAACTCAGTGCGGGTAGCAACCCACCAATCATCTGCTTCCTCAGACAGCATATGCGTACCGAACCTGACCTTCTGGTTATCGGCACACTCAGTCACTCGGAAGATCCTCTCGATCTCCTTCAGCCACTTCTGAGCACCATCTGGATCGTATGCTCCCTTGAACATTGGAGGATTGTTCTTCTGGAACTCACTCAGTTGACGAGCAGCTCCCAGTCCCACAACATTCGGATTTCCTCCAAGTACTCCAGCTAGCATACCTAGAGCCTCAGCAATCGCAGCATCGTCTCTACCTCTTCCAGCCATCTCTATTCTGAAAATCCAACAAGCTAAACAATAAGTACTGATAGGGTTACACAACACCTATCACGTACAGGGAAACAGAATAATTACGACTCGACTCGACCGACTATGCTCTGATACCACTAATGTAACACCCTTCTAAAATACCCCAAAAATAAATTAAAACATCAAAACATAAATCAGAGTAAATATGCAATTCAAGGGTGTCACACTTGACACTTCACACCATTTTCCAAAATATCCTGTCATGCTCATTTATTTAATCAAAATAAAACATTTGCATAATACGCAGCGGATAAAAACTAACAACATTCAAACCATGTAACACATTACATGTAAAGTTGTTCAACAACCAAATGAAAACATAGCAAAACATCCCATCCCGATGTTACATCTACCAGAGCATGACCCACTAAGGAACTACACTAGACTCCAAGGACTAGCTTCTACTCAATCACTGCTCGTTACCTGAAAACATAGTTGTAAGGGTGAGTTCCTCAATCGATATAATAAGCATTATAAAATATCATGTGATGTTAAGTAAGTTAACACATTCAATCACCCTAATCAGATCACACAATCATGACGGCACTATCAACTCCAAAATCATACTCAACACAATCACCAAAACAACACGTATAATATTGGAATACATCCATTCATATTATACGCCATACATACATACATTATGCAATGAGACTCCATGCATGCGGTACCGACTATTCGTGAACATATAGTTCAACCTCACCGATCAAATCCAGATACGGCTACCAAGCTCACTAGTCCCACTCATTTGAGACCTAGTGACTCACTCACTAATTCCTCACCATGGGAATTAGCTACCACCCCAAGGGCTATGATATGCACGCTAATCACCTAGCATGCAAACATCAACAACAATCCACAATACTAACTCACTAATTCCTCACCATGGGAATTAGCTACCACCATAAAGGCCACACTATGCAAGCTAAATCACTTAGTCATGCAAACATCAACAATCATCCACAATGGACATATGCTCACACTCTAAGCCATAAACAGTCCATTCATAATTGCATACATAATAGATACATTCACAACATTATGCATACCATCATACATCATCAACATATTTATCACATAATCATATCATGCCACATAATCAATCACAGTATTAGCACACTCTACTAATACCTATACTGCTCAAAACAACGGGAAATGATCCCTACTCTATCATACATCAGCTAAGTTACATCACTCAGCTGAAACGACCAAAAACTGCACAACAACAGCTCAGAAAAATCACAATTCTGCCCATACGCGTATTGCCTAGTCCCATACGCGTATGGCTTATTTCTCAGCCAATCCCATACGCGTATCACCTGTCTCATACGCGTATGCTACGCGTACCACATCCTCATACGCGTACCAACAGAGACAAAACCACGTTAAAAACATCATCTTCCTCATCCATACGCGTATGGCCTCACCCCATACGCGTACCACTCACAGAATACGCGTAATAACATGCGTATGGCGCGTATCAGCGCCAATCCTCTCCCTTCCAAGCCATCTCATATGCGTATTGCCTAGTGCCATACGCGTATGACCAGAACCAAAATTTCAGATCTGCGATGGGTTTTCTCTGCTACGAGATCTCCCACATCCAACCTCCCACAGTCCAATTTTACACAGTAATCGTTCATATCATCTAACACGAATCATACCCTATTCGATTTCACAATTCCTAACATTATTCCATCTGATCCTACGAATTCTCCAATTATAACCCATATTTCGTTCATCCAATATTTCACAATTTTCAGCATACATCATTCTAATCAGAGTCAAATCAATGGTTTGTCACTACCCTTACATGTTATCCCATAATACCCATTAAACGACGATAAACCCCCCTTACCTGAGTTAATCCGGCAATCCTTCAGCTTCAAGCTCTTCCTCCCTTCAACCTTGTTCTCTGGCTCTTTGCCCTTTTCCACTTTAGAGTAGTTCTCTGTTTTCACGTGAAAACCTCCTTTT
>NW_026112576.1:0-90745 GCF_024323335.1 Lathyrus oleraceus
ATTTAATACAAAAACTGTATAATTGGAAATGCAAAAACATTTATATAAAGTAGATGAAAATAGGGCTACACCAAAATTCT
Organism: Lathyrus oleraceus; assembly: GCF_024323335.1. Classification (NCBI taxonomy): domain Eukaryota; kingdom Viridiplantae; phylum Streptophyta; class Magnoliopsida; order Fabales; family Fabaceae; genus Lathyrus; species Lathyrus oleraceus. The sequence goes on from NW_026112576.1 coordinate 81, forward strand.
ATTTTCTAGATTAATAAGGAATACTTCATTCTTTTTCCAAACAAAATTGATTACAATCTTAATTTGTACTCCCTCTATCTTAAATTTTAAGACGCTTTATAAAATACTTTTTGTCTTAATTATAAATTACTTTACAATTCAATGCATCTTTATAAATTACTCAACAAAATCATATAATAATGGAGCATCAAACACGGTCAACAAACAATCCACCGCGACAACAAATCATCATCATTTCCTAACCTTCCTTGGCCTCTGTACTTCTGGAGTTTCTTCAACTTCATACCATGAGTTGGAACTTAAATGGACTCATTTATGTACATTAAAGCATAAACTCAGATTATTTTAATTAATCACTTATATTTAAAATAAACATAATTAAAAAATTTATACTTCTCCCTGCCATAATTTGAGGCAACGTGATCAATATACACATTCAACATGTAAGGCTGGAGGGCCCTCCAAGGAACCCATCATCAGTAGGAACGCCATGAATGTCACATGTATCATCCTAATAAGACACCTTTTTATCATCCTCATGCATCGCCTCTGAATGATCATCTCTATCTCCTCTACGACGGAGAGTACTTGATCCACGAGTCTCTTTGATCCTCATGCGGTGAGACTAGGAGTTACTCTACTCACCTAATATGTAATGACTGTCACCATTATTTGCACAGTCTGCACTAGAGCTCTGTGCAACATGCTTAATAGGTTATCTTGCTAAGTATATATGATGTTTTACCATATCATCTTATCCGTCGCACTAAAAACTAAAAAACAACACCTATCAAATGCTTTAAAAAATCAGGTCACCCTAAAAACTATCGAATTAAAAAAGTAGAGTTTTCTCCCTTGCATTTTCATTGAATCTTTAGAAAGTCGGTATATATCATAGCATTTACACCAATTTGTTTTTGAAAAATTAGTTTTCCCCTTACAAATTTATATCATACTTTTTAGAAAAATACGGTAAAAACAATTGTTTTGACATCAGTATTTTAAAAATCCAATAAAAATGCATAAAGAATACTAGATATTTCTTAACTAATCAAAAAATCAATAACAATATAAATATTTTTAAAAATTGCATACTTGTAAATATTCGGGCAAGTCCTTGAAAATCCGAAATGATAAATATTTTTTGAAAATCTGAAATGTTTACTTTTTGTTTTACAATTCCACATTTTTTTTATCAAAAGGATACTTTGGTTAAATTATCCAAATGTGTAGGGGTGTAAGGTAGAAAGTGATGGTTGTGTGTTATAACTTCTATTATTGACTTTTTTTTGGGCCAATTTTGAAGATGAGGATTAAAAATGAGATTGAAATCTTACTCCGCTATATAGTGTTATTTTAATTTCATTAACACCATATAAAATCATACCAATATATAAATTTACAATAAAAGAATATAATGTCATACAATGTAACAACAAACAATGGTATACAACCGACAAAATGTGTTATGCAATACCAAATGATAACCTTATCATTTGAGTTTACCATACCCATGAATGAGTTATTAGACAAAAGAGTTGTAATTTGCATCCACTCTCGATCAGTCACACAAGGTGGAGGATATGGCAGGATATCATCTGAATGTTCTCCAATACAAAGGTCCCCATAACTTGTGTAGGCTCATTGAGCTAAAAGGGATGATGCAAGGTGTGTTACTACTTACCACTATAAATAACCATCCAAACATTGTTCAATAAAATAAATGTCCATTGCATTTGTCTAATTGCAATGGTACTACTCACCATGTTAGCACATAACCATCCAACAATATCATATGGTACAACAGGGACTAGTCTAGGTGTGGCCTGTATACAGCCAAAATGGAAGATACACCTCTCAAGTAAATAACCAGTCATAAATACTCTCCCATCGTAAATAGTCTAAAAATTGTGCAGTTTTTTTTGAACTTCAGATGCACCACCATATGGTCAGTGTACGATGTCTAGATAACACCATATAGGGTCAGAGCGTAAATCCTTCGTCTGTACTCCTATATAAAGCCTGGATAAGAATGCTTGAAGCCCTGTCTCATGGCCCATAGGGAACCATTTGTGATAGGGCCACAATCACACATATAACAAAAGAACGGGAAATGCTCGTAATATATAATTTTAACACAAAACTAAACATACAAATTAAATATGGTAAATATGTGCAAAAAACATAATAAATATTATACCTGAAATAGGCTCATGTAATCGACAAATTGCCTCGTCTCAAAGGTGGTTGTCTCTTTAAGAGCATGATAAAGCAAACTCTAAACAAGCCAGATACTGGATAAAGAAGACTCTGAACAAGCCAATGCTGAATAAAGAAGACTCTGAACAAAGATGGAAAAACAGAATCTGGACTCTAGATAAGAGACTCCCGACTCTAGACTTCATCAAACTCTGGACTCTAGACTTCATCAGACTTTGGACTTTGGACATCATTAGACTCTGGACTCTGAACTAAATCAGACTCTGAACTAAATCAGACTCTGAACTTTGAACACCATTAGATTATGAAAGATTATTAGACAAAGAGTTGTAATTTGCATCCACTCTCGATCAGTCACATAAGGTTGATGTGGTAGGATATCATCTGAATGTTCTCCAACAGACAAAGGTCCCATAACTTGTGTAGGCTCAATTGATCTAGAAGGGATGATGCAAGGGTGTGTACTATATACCACTATAAATAACCATCAAACATTGTCCAATAAAAGAAATGTCCATTGCATTTTGTCTAATCGCAATGGTACTACTCACCATGTTAACACATAACCATCAACCAATATTATATGGTACAATAGGGACTGGTTTAGGTATGGCTTGGACAGAGCCAAACTGGAAGAGATGTCTCTCAAGTAAATAATCACTGAGAATACTCTCACACCGCAAATAGTCTAAAAATCATGTAGTGTTTGTAATCTTTTGATGCACCACCATATGATCAGTGTCTGATGTCTAGATGACAACATTTAGGGTCAGCGTCAATCCTTCGTCTGTACTCCTATATAAAGCCTGAATAAGAATGCTTGACGCACTGTCTTATGGCCCATAAGGAATCATTTATAATATGACCACAATCACGCATATGACAATTGAACGGAAAAGGCTCGTAACATATGATTTTAAACACAATAAAATTAAACATACAAATAAATATGTGCAAAAAGAACATATAAATATTTATACTTGAAATAACTGACAAATTGCCTCGTCTCAAAGGTGGTTGTCTATTCAAGGGCGTGATAGAGTAGTGTCAGCGTAAAACAACTCTAACCCCCAGTATGAATTCCAAGATCAACAAACAAGGCTATGTACCTCGCATTCATGTAGACATGTGACCTATATGCCCAAATAATTCATCCAACAAGATGCAACATATACTCCCTAGTGGCCTCCTGGTATAAGAATGCTCCACCAATGATGCATAAGTCTCTCAGAGCCAAGAGGGACGTAAATGAGCACTATGTTAGACTTAAACCCATCTAATATCATCCCTCTTGTAACCCCTAAGTATGTAATTACACTCATAGTTTCTAGCTCTATGGTCATCAATGAAGGGTGGAAAAGTTAATAGCAAGAGGGTGATCGAATAGACTAGAGACATTGTCAATGGTAATAGTCATCTCACTAAATGGAGGAAGAAATGCAGATGTGTCCTTATGCCTTCATTTAAAAATAAATAACAATGAAGCGTCAAGCATGGTGAGAGAATATCCACTAGTGGCAGCAGACCATCATCACCTACTAGTATCCCAATCTCCTTCGGCATATGCACTTTCGGGAATTTCTTCAACTTAGACCATGAGTACAGATCTTCAATGGGATATAGTCTTGTAACAATTGAAGCATAAACTTTTTCGAACAAGTTTGATTCTACAGCTACAATCCTTGAGTTTTGATGGAAACAAAGTATAAAGAATAATTTTGTACTCTAATAATTTGTTAGTGTACAAAATTTGAACAAACCAATGCTGGATAAAACAAATTCTAAACAAGTCAGATGATGAATAAAGAAGACTCTGAAAAAAGCTGGAAAAAACAGACTCTGGACTTTGGATAAAAAGAGTATGGACTTCATCACACTATGGACTCTATGTTGGTGTACCCTAGAGGCCAATACTTTTGGTACTTGTATCGAATTATTTATTAATAATAAAAGCTTTTTCTTTATTATGTTTGTTTAATAAAGTCCCTAGAATAGCTAGTCCGTTTAATGTATCAAGTATGACTTAATCATGAGATCACATTAAACATAAGGACACTATTCTTAAAGTATCCGTAGTCGAGCTTTATTATGAAGTGGGATAACATTAAAGCATTAAGACTATTATGTATATAGACTGATGACCACATCTCATGGATCATGGATAAAGTTATCAAGTCTTAAACATAGGTATGAATATTAAGAGTAATATTTATACTGGATTGACCCGCTATGAGATACTATATAGAATGTTATGCAAAGTGTCATAAGTTATTCTCATGGTGATAATGGTGTATACCACCCTTCGACCTGAAACCACTATGGACCCTAGATGTAGAGTCGAGTGCTTTATTGCTGATCAAACATTGTCCGTAACTAGATAACCATAAAGACAGTTGATGGGTACTCCACGAAGCATGCTGAGGGACATGAGTGACCTAGATGGAATTTGCCCATCCTGCATAACAGGATAAATGTCTATGGGCCCAATATTGAACTGGACAAGGATGACACGGTCTATGCCTTGTGTTCAATATAGACATAAGGGCAAAAGGTAATTATGCATATAAGTATTATCACATAAGGATTTGTCAGATCACATGACATTTTCGTGTCTTGGGTAGCAGTGATGTGTTGCTAGATACCGCTCACTATTTATTATGTTAAATACGTGATTTAATATAATGCCAATGCCGCGAAAACCTACAGGGTCACACACAAAGGACAGATTGATGAGAGATAGAGTAACTAAGGAACATCGTAAGGTACAGTGTACTTAAGTGAATTGTAGAACATCGTAAGGTACGGTGTACTTAAGTAGAATACGAAATATGGTAAGGTACCACACGCTTAAGTGATTTTGGCATATTATAAAATATGGGCCACTTACACTTAAGTGGGCTTTTTGTAGGAGAATAGCCATCCAAGGCGCAGCGGAATTTAAAAATTTCTCCATTTAGTGATCCTTACGAATGGGCATGATCAGTGATAGAATCGTTACCTCTTGTGGCGATTCAAACCTTTGGTGCAGATCTCTGATAATGATCAAAACCTTTGATACAGATCCACGGGGCGATCACGAATGTTGAACGATGACAACGTCTCTACTCAGTCCACACGAACGGATTCCTTCAATCGCAGTGCTAGCTGTTATGAATGAAGGCTTTGAGTGAGAGAGAGATACAAATTCCAACTCTTCAGTTGTGTTGTCTGTCTCAGTGAGTTTTTAATTCTTCTACCCAGGGGTTCTATTTATAGAACCACTTGTGTGGGCTTCAAGCCAAAAAGCCCACTTAAGTGCATTTTGGCCCATATCTCATAAATGCCAAAATCACTTAAGTATTTGGTACCTTACCATATTTCGTATTCTACTTAAGTACACCGTACCTTACGATGTTCCTTAATTATTCTATCTCTCATCAATCGTCCTTTGTGTGTGACCCTATAGGTTTTCGCGGCGTTGGCAATTATATTAAATCACGCATTTAATATAATAAACAGTGAGCGGTATCTAGCAACACATCACTGCTACCCAAGTCACGAAAATGTCATGTGATCTGACAAAACCTCCTGATAATAATTATATGTATAATTACCCCTTTGTCCTTATGTCTATATTGAACACAAGGTATAGACCGTGTCACCCTTGTCCAGTTCAATATTGGGCCCATAGACATTTATCCTGTTACGCAGGATTGGCAAATTCCATCTAGGACACTCATGTCCCTCAGCATGCTTCGTGGAGTACCCATCAACTGTCTTTATGGTTATCCAGTTACGGACAATGTTGGATCAACAATAAAGCACTCGACTCTACATCTAGGATCCATAGTGGTTTCAGGTCGACGAGTGGTATACACTATTATCACCATGAGAATAACTTATGACACTTTGCATAACTTTCTATATAGTATTCTCATAGTGGGTCAATCCGGTATAAATATTACTCCTAATATTCATACCTATGTTTAAGACTTGATAACTCTTTATCCATGATCCATGAGATGTGATCATCAGTCTACAAACATAATAGTCTTAATGCTTTAATGTTATCCCACTTCACACTAAAGCTCGACTACGGATACTTTAAGAATAGTGCCCTTATGTTTAATGTGTTCTCATGATTAAGTCACACTTAATACATTAAACATACTATCTATTCTAGGGACTTTATTAATCAACCATAATAAAGAAAATGCCTTTTATTATTAATAATAATTCGATACAAGTACCAAAAGTATTGGCCTCTAGGGCTTACACCAACACTTTTTAGCTTGAAGCCCACACAAGTGGTTCTATAAATAGAACCCTTGTGCAGAAGCATTAAGTGCGGTTGCATTTTCCTTTTCTCTCTCTCTCTCTCTCTCTCTCTCTCTCTCCTCTCTCTCTCTCTCTCTCTCTCTCTCTCTCTCTCTCTCTCTCTCTCTCTCTCTCTCTCTCTCTCTTTCTCTCTCACTCAAGCCTTCATTCGTAGCAGCTAGCATTGAGATTGAAGGAATCCGTTCGTATGGACTGAGTAGAGGCGTTGTCGTCGTTCAATGTTCGTGATCGCTCCGTAGATCTGCATCAAAGTTTCAATCGTCACAAGAGGTAACCATTCTATCACTGATCATGCCCATTCGTAAGGATCGCCCTTCTCCTTCAGTGGTATCAGAGCCACTTACAAAACCATACATCTGATAGCTGTTTATTTTCTGTATTAATATGATTAAAAGACAGAATGAATCAAAGAATAAACAAGTAATTAAATTCGGCATCATGTGTGTACGATTTGGATGATTGATGTTGACTATGCTTCGGAACCGACATTATTATGGTGAAGCAGCGATACATCGATCGTCATAGGTTAGGCAATTGAGATCGATCAAGTTATATACATGACATAAATAATCCTAATGCCAAGTACGGTATATATATACTATTTCTGTTTTGTTCATTCAAACACTTAATGGTTGTTTTCCTTTGAGCGATCAATGGTCATTTGCTTCGGAATCCACATTAGTATGGTGAAGCATTGACCTGTTGATCAATCATACTGAATCAATAATCGAGGCGTGTTTGACGATCTGAAATTGGTGCATTAGGGTTAGTGACGACACAAGGGTTGTGCCGTCAAGGAGTTGAATTGAGGGCTTGTTGGATCACGTTTGTTGACTGTTTCAAAAGTACTGATTTTGTCCGCGTGACGTTCGTCATGGGCCTGTGGCGATCGTAACAAGCTGGACGTGACAGTCGTAACATGCTTTGTGACGGTCGTCACATTCACAGATCCAAAATTCTAGGCGTTTTTTTTATTTTGGCCGCGTGACGTTCGTCATGGGCTTGTGACGGTCGTAACAAGCTGGACGTGACGTTCGTAACATGCTTGTGACAGTCGTCACATTCACAGAGTCAGAATTCTCGGGGTTTCTTTTTTGTGACTGCGCACGAGTTATGTTGATGCAAAATGACGTCGATTTCAAATGAATTGTTCATTAAAATTTCAGACAGGAGAGTTGCCCCTACAACCCCGCAAGGGCGCTTCCCCCTTGACCCCTGTCCGTTGACCGAGCAGCGGAAACCCCATTCCCGCTGACCGGGCAGCGGACCCCCGGTTAACTCTGCGTGGTGTGATCGGTTGCCGAAATTTAATTTAGTTTTAATTAATTAAAGGAATTAAAATTAATAATAACATGTGTTTGTTATTATTGTCTTGTGGTGATCGGTTATGGCCTTAGTTTTCCTTTATTTTGTTTTGGGATTTTAAAATACGACCTGCGTGTCGTGCCTCTCTTTTAATCTCTTAATGTAACTTATTTTCTCATCTCACTCCCTCGTATGTAAACGAGTTTCTTTTATGTAATGTAATGTTATGAAGAAAGAGAAGAATTCAATATCAAAGGAGGACAACCTTGAAGATCTTGCTTGGAGAAGCTTAGATCGTTATTAGGTTAGCTTAGGTTCTCTCATTGGCTTGGGAGAACAATTGCGCTAGGGCCATAACTGTTTCATTATGTATGTTGATGCATGTGAATGTATGTTGATGCATGTGAATGTATGTTGATGCATGTGAGAGACGATTTGTATGATAAATAAGCCGGTGAGATCAGAATAATTGGAATTCCCTCAAAATTAAATATTAATTTTATGCTTTCCATGTTTTAGCACTCATCAAGACTAGCATCGGATAATGTAGGTTTCGCCTACACGAGGTGCATGTTCTATATTAGTAAGGTGCGATGGGATAATTGTAATATCCAATTGCTAAAATAATGGGTCAAACTTAACTAAACAAATTATAATAAGATTATATATGTTTAGAAGCAAGAGTTGGAAATGATCCATACGATGGATTGGAATAAGGAGTTATTCACCCAACTAAAATATTCGAGAGTTGTATTAGATACAATTGGAAAGAGTTCCTACCTAAATAACCTAGTTTTGTGTAATCCTCCTACGCGGACTTAAAACAAAGTGAAATGTGGATCTCAACCCACTAGAAAATCTTCCAACGGGATTTTTCCGAATCAAATGATGAGGGTCATTTGTTTTGAGTAAAATAGTGGGAGCATATTTAATTAAAGGCCTAATTAAATATGTTATTGATACTTATATTTTCATTAATTCTTATGTATATTACCATGACAACAAACACCTCTAACAACATTTTGCGATCAGTTCTTGACAAGGAAAAATTGTCTGGGACAAATTTTATGGATTAACACCGTAACCTGAGGATTGTCCTCAAACATGATAGAAAACTGTATGTCTTTGAGAAACCTGTTCCTAAAGAGGAACCTCCTAGTTCTGTACATAAGCCAGAAAGAGATGCTTATAAGAAGCATGTCGGTGATGCCAATGAAACTGCTTGTCTCATGCTAGCTACCATGAACTCAGAATTGTAAAAGCAACATGAGAACAAGTTAGCTGAGGGAGCCCCTGTAGGACCCCATATGCTCAAGATGATTGGGTATGTGGAAAACCTTTAAAGGTTGGGTTTTCCCCTCGGAAAGGAACTTGCGACTGATTTGATCTTGCAATCGTTGCCAGATAGATTCAGTCAATTTGTCCTAAATTTCAATATGAATGATATGGACAAATGTCTTCCTGAACTGCTAGCCATGTTAAAGACTGCTGAGAAGAACCTGAAGTCAAAAAGGGAAGTCCATTCTGATGATAGGAAATGGAAAGACACGGAGCAAAAGGCCTACCAAGCAGGGTGATAAAGGGAAAGGCAAGGAAGTTGCCAAACCCAGACCCACTGTTGCTGCTTTGAAGCCTAGTGGAGGCATAGCAAAGGCAGGCACCTGCTTCCATTGCGGTAAGACCGGACACTTGAAGAGAAACTGCCCAAAGTACCTGGAAGATACGAAGAATGGAGTAGAGACTTCAACTTCAGGTATTTTTGTTATTGAAATAAATTTATCAACTTCTGCATCATGGGTATTAGATACTGGATGCGGTTCTCACATTTGTACAAATGTGCAGGAGCTAAAAGGAAGTAGAGATTTGGCAAAAGGTGAAGTTGACCTACGAGTTGGCAATGGAGCAAAGGTTGCTGCTTTAGCCGTAGGAACTTATGTATTGACTTTACCTAGTGGTTTAATAATTCAGTTAGAGAACTGTTATTATGTACCTGCAATTAGCAGGAATATTATTTCCATTTCTTATTTGGACAAGTTTGGTTTTTCATTTATAATAAAGAACAATTGTTGCTCAATTTATTTTAATGATATATTCTATGCTACTGCACAAATGAGCAATGGACTATATGTCCTTGATCTCGAAATGCCTATTTATAACATTAATACTAAAAGGATGAAACCTAACGAGTTAAATCCAACTTACCTCTGGAATTGTCGATTATGCCACATAAATGAGAAACGCATTTCCAAACTCCATAAAGATGGACTCTTGGACTCTTTTGATTATGAATCATATGAGACATGCAGATCTTGTTTAATTGGAAAGATGACAAAGTCTCCATTCACAGGAAAAGGTGATTGGTAACGAATGCACACATTATGAGGAGAAGACCAAGCAGAGGTCTCAAGAGCGAATGATCTTTTAGGCCTCATGCCACAGGTAAGATGAATAACACATACTGATGTATGTGGACCACTGAACATACCAGCCAAAGGAGGTTTTCAGTACTTCATCATATTCACTAATGATTTCAGTAGATATGGTTATGTGTATTTAATGAAACACAAATCAAAGTCCTTTGAAAAGTTCAAGGAATGCAAGAATGAAGTACAAAACCAACTAGGTAAGAATATTAAAACTCTTCGATCAGATCGAGGTGGTGAGTATTTAAACCTAGAGTTTGATGACCATCTGAAAGAGTGTGGGATCCTATCCCAACTTACTCCTCCTGGAACACCCCAATGGAATGGTGTATTTGAGAGAAGAAATCAAACCCTATTAGACATGGTCTGATCCATGATGAGTCACGCCGATCTTCCAAACTCATTTTGGGGACATGCACTACTGACAACAGCTTACACACTTAACCGTGTTCCATCCAAAAAGGTTGAGAAGACACCATATGAAATATGGAGTGGTAAGAAACCACATATGTCTTACATTAAGATTTGGGGTTGCGAGGTTTATGTGAAACGACAAGTTTCAACTAAGCTTGAGCCCAAATCTGACAAATGCTTATTTGTGGGGTATCCTAAAGAAACAAGAGGGTATTACTTCTATAATCCTTCTGAGGGCAAAGTGTTTGTCGCTCGAACTGGAGTTTTCCTAGAAAGGGATTTTATATCCAAAGGAATCAGTGGGAGGAAAGTGGAGCTTGAAGAAATTCAAGAATCACAAAGCATTGATACACCTATGGAGGAATTAGAGCAGGAAACACAAGTAGTTGTGGAAGAGCAACCTTCTCAAGTAGAACAAGACCAGCGTAGGTCATGCAGGATACGTCACCTACCTGAGAGATATGGTTATCTCATAACTGATCAAGGTGATGTATTACTCATGGATCAAGATGAGCATGTGACCTACCAAGAGGCCATAACTGGTCCTGAGTCTGAGAAGTGGCTAGAAGCCATGAAATCTAAAATGGATTCCATGTACACAAACCAAGTTTGGACCTTGGTAGAGCCTCCTGTAGGAGTTAACCCTATAGGATGCAACTGGGTCTTCAAAAAGAAGACTGACATGGATGGTAAGGTACATACCTATAAGGCAAGACTGGTTGCAAAAGGATATAAACAAACTCATGGGGTTGACTATGATGAAACCTTTTCACCAGTTGCAATGCTTAAATCTGTTTGGATTTTACTTGCTATCGCTGCATATCATGATTATGAAATATGGCAGATGGATGTCAAAACTGCTTTCCTTAATGGGAATCTTCTTAAGGACGTGTACATGACACAACCTGAAGGATTTGACATACCTGAAGAACAGAAAAAAAAAAATAAAACAAAAAGCCCCCCTCTAAAGCCCTAAAGATATGTTAGTTACAAAGATCAATCTACGGATTGAAGCAAGCTTCCAGAAGCTGGAATCTTCATTTTGATGAAACAGTAAAACAATATGGATTCATCAAGAACGAAGATGAGCCTTGTGTCTACAAGAAGGTTAGTGGGAGCATGATCGTTTTCCTGGTATTATATATAGATGACATATTACTCATTGGAATCGATGTCCCTACCCTGCAACAAGTAAAGTCTTGGTTGGGGAAATGCTTTTCTATGAAGGACCTAGGTGAAGCAGCCTATATATTAGGAATCAGAATCTATAGAGATAGATCATAAAAACTACTTGGCCTAAGTCAGAGTACATACATAGACAAAGTGCTGAGACGCTTTAATATGCATGATTCCAAGAAAGGATTCATACCTATGCAACATGGCATGTGTCTATCAAAAACGCAATCCCCTTCAACTAAGGAAGAAAGGGATCACATGAGTAAGATTCCATATGCATCTGCAATAGGATCTATCATTTATGCCATGTTATGTACTCGGCCAGATGTCTCGTATGCTTTGAGTGCAACGAGTAGGTACCAATCTGATCCTGGTGATGCTCATTGGGTAGCTGTCAAGAATATCCTTAAGTATTTAAGAAGGACTAAGGACTCATTCTTGATATATGGAGGTCAGGAAGAGCTGGCTGTAATTGGATACACCGATGCTAGCTTCCATACAGATAAAGATGACTTTAGATTGCAATATGGTTATTTGTTCTGCTTAAACGGTGGCGCTGTGAGCTGGAAAAGTTCAAAGCAAGATACAGTTTCCGATTCTACAATCGAGGCCGAGTATATTGCTGTCTCAAGTGCAGCAAAGGAAGTTGTTTGGATCAAAAAGTTCATTAGTGAACTTGGCATAGTTCCTAGCATTGTGGATCCCATTGGTCTCTATTGTGATAACAATGGTGCTATCGCACAAGCTAAGGAGCCTAGATCTCACCAACGATCCAAACACATACTTAGGCGTTATCACCTCATTTGAGAGATAATAGATAGAAGAGATGTGAAAATATGCAGAGTACCTACACTTGACAATATTGCTGACCCACTGACAAAGCCTATTGCACAACAGAAGCATGATGACCATACTAGATCTATGGGCATTAGGGGTATGCCTGATTGGCTCTAGTGCTAGTGGGAGATTGTTGGGGTAAGCCCTAGAGGCCAATACTTTTGGTACTTGTATCGAATTATTTATTAATAATAAAAGGATTTTTCTTTATTATGTTTGTTTAATAAAGTCCCTAGAATAGCTAGTCCGTTTAATGTATCAAGTATGACTTAATCATGAGATCACATTAAACATAAGGACACTATCCTTAAAGTATCCGTAGTCGAGCTTTATTGTGAAGTGGGATAACATTAAAGCATTAAGACTATTATGTAGATAGACTGATGATCACATCTCATGGATCATGATAAGGAGTTATCAAGTCTTAAACATAGGTATGAATATTAAGAGTAATATTTATACTGGATTGACCCGCTATGAGAATACTATATAGAATGTTATGCAAAGTGTCATAAGTTATTCTCATGGTGATAATGGTGTATACCACCCTTCGACCTGAAACCACTATGGACTCTAGATGTAGAGTCGAGTGCTTTATTGCTGATCAAACGTTGTTTGTAACTGGATAACCATAAAGACAGTTGATGGGTACTCCACGAAGCATGCTGAGGGACATGAGTGACCTAGATAGAATTTTCTCATCCTGCATAACATGATAAATGTCTATGGGCCCAATATTGAACTGGATAAGGATGACACGGTCTATGCCTTGTGTTCAATATAAACATAAGGGCAAAAAATAAAAGGGTAAGTGTGTGGTAATTATTGCATAAATATTTCTATGTTAATTTGGGTAATTATGCATATAAGTATTATCACAGAAGGATTTCAGATCACATGACATTTTCGTGTCTTGGGTAGCAGTGATGTGTTGCTAGATACCGCTCACTGTTTATTATGTTAACTACGTGATTTAATATAATTGCCAATGCCGCGAAAACCTATAGGGTCACACACAAAGGACAAATTGATGAGAGATAGAGTAACTAAGGAACACCGTAAGGTACAGTGTACTTAAGTGAATTGTAGAACATCGTAAGGTACAGTGTACTTAAGTAGAATACGAAATATGGTAAGGTACCACACGCTTAAGTGATTTTGGCATATTATAAAAAATATGGGCCACTTACACTTAAGTGGGCTTTTTAGCTTGAAGCCCACATAAGTGGTTCTATAAATAGAACCCTTGTGCAGAAGCATTAAGTGCGGTTGCATTTTCGTTTTCTCTCTCTCTCTCTCTCTCTCTCTCTCTCTCTCTCACACACACACACACACACACACACACACACACACACACACAGACACACACACACACACACACACACACACACACACACACTCAAAGCCTTCATTCGTAGCAGCTAGCACTGAGATTGAAGAAATCCGTTTGTGTGGACTGAGTAGAGGCGTTGTCGTCGTTCAACATCCGTGATCGCTCCGTAGATTTGCATCAAAGGTTTCAATCGTCACAAGAGGTAACTGTAAGACCCCAATTTTGGCCCTAAGATCCCTCATGGCCCATATCATATCATATCATGGCCTCAAGGATCATTGCATGCCCTAGCTTCCCTCCTAGTGGGTAGGTTATCTCGTGAGTGTGGTTCTTGATCACCAAGCATGCTTTGCATTTGTATATCTTTGCTTTTCATATGTTTACTAACCAAAAAGTACAAAAATATTGTCATCTAACCATGTTACTTGCAGCTGAAGCAATCATCAGTCAAACAGTCAAATCAGCCATTAAACAATGGATGGTGGCCATTCTTGAAGAATTTGGGCACCATGATCAATAATCAAGAGTTCATATATGTTGTGATATCATTTGGAATCAAGATCTCAAGGAATTAGGGTTTGGAATTCATCAAAAGGTGGTTCAGTCAAGCAAAACCCTAGAAAGTCAACCCTTGGTCAACTGTGGATTTAATCAGTGATTTGAAGGTGGGAATTGGTTTGAGGGAGCTCACTCATGTCCATATAAGCCTCATATATCATGTCAAACACCATCATGAAAGAATTTGAAGTCAAACAGAAAATTTCCAAAAATAGAAACTTGACCTGTAATTGGAATTTGCCAAAAATGGAAACTTCTTGATCCTAAACTTGCATCATGATACAAGCTTCAAATGAATTTTTGCCCAACATGAAAGTTGAAGATCTTGTTCTCCCATTTCCAAAAAGTCCAAGAACACTCAATTCCCATGTATGGTTGGCAAGTTATGATCAAATCATTTTCAGAAATTTGTGAACTTCAAAAGGCCATATCTCTCAAACCATTTGGCCAAATTGGGTGGGGTTTTTTCCTACAAGTCACATTTGATCCCCTTTTTCCAAAATGTCATCATCATGCTATAAAACATTACCAATCAAAATGGCCTTTTTGGACTTGCATGAATTAATTTCAAGTGTGGTGTAAAAATGAACTTTTGAATTAACCCTTTTCAATCCATTTTGCCAATTGAGATAGTTCAGAAAATGCATTTGGGATCTGTACAAAGCCCATTTCGCAGCCAGCTCATGCACATGCACCATTTGAGTGAGAAACCACCAATTAGCAAAAAAACTTGTCATTTAAACAAAATTCTGTTTTACCACTTTGATTAATGAAGTTTAGCTCCACTAATCACCACATATATACCTCATATTCTCTCTGAACACAACCCTAGCGAACAGCAGCCTCACTCTCACAAAAAACAGAAAACTCTCTTTTCTCTCAAACTCTCAATTTCTTCATTTTTGAATTTCTGCTAAAAACTCCAAAGGCCTCGAGCTTGGTTGGTTTGTTTCATCACTTGCCATCATTTCTAAGTCTTTTTCAAAGCACAAATCTCAACTGAAATCAAGGAATCGTGACTGTTGCTTCAAGCTTCCATCAATGGCAGATCTTGGTTGCAGCTGGAATTGAGTTTGCTGAGCTAAACTTCTTCAACCATTCATCAATACCAACTACAAGCTTCATCTGTTTGAGCTTATATCCCCAAATCAACAACTGTTTCACTAATTTCTTCAAAAGCAAGTAAGATTTCGATTCCTTCTTTTTTCAAAATCATGATATGCAATGTGTAGATCTCATTACCCTGGTCATTATGAGCTTTGAGTTGATGAAAATGGTTAAGTATTTAGCAAGTTATGTTGAAATGAATGTTGATGTTCAAACTTGTTCTTGCTCGATGCTTCTTGTTTAGCATGATTTGATGAATTTGGTTGTTAGATTATGCATGTGTGATGTTTGTTGATCATGATAGTATGTTCAATTGGTATTTCTGGGCAAATTTATTTTTTCGATTTGTGAAGAAGATGATGATGAACACTGTAGCTCGAGAAACCCTAAATGCATTTTCCAGAATTTTGTTTCACGTGGTGTGCATGCGTTTACTGTTCCATTAGCCAACAGCCAATCAGAACATTCCGTTTCCATGTGCAAAACGCCGCGTTTTGTTAAGTGGCTTCAGTAATTTCAAAATTGCCATTCCGTGCCTAATTGACTATTAATTCATGTTATTTTTGCAATTTTAATTCCATTTGATGCATCATCTTGCAAAAATCATAACTCATCCATTTGTGATCCAAATTTCATGAAATTTTTTGCATTATGCTCTGCTTGATCTCTACTTATTTATCATGATTTTTCCTGATTTTTTGGATGGTTGGTTTTTAATTGGTATTAGGGTTTTGTTCATGTGCTCATATTTTGTACCTTTTACCAAATCCTTTGTAAAATAATGATGCATTATCCATTTGATCTGAAATTTTTTGTGCATAAACTAGACACATCCATGGTGATTTTGGTGTAGAGTTTGTGAATTTATCTTATCTGGTTTGTGAGTTATGAATTTTTGAATTAGGGTGTGACAATTTGTGTCACACCATTGATGTGCAACTTCATGATTTTTGATACCATGCTTCTTGACCTCCAATTGATCTGAATTTTTGCATGAACTACTCTTGGATGTCTAGTTTACATGTGATTTTTCTTGGAATTATTTGTAGCATTTCCTAATTGTTTGAGATTTTCTCCCTTGTTTGACCAAAATGTTGACTTGTGTGATACATGTTCCCATTTCATTTGTGAAATTCTCATACTTAATTAGATGGACATGAAATTTGACATGTGATTACTAGACATCTTAAGCTTTGCCATGGTGTTGATCCCATTCATTTCTCATATGTTATCACTGATTTATGAATTTTTGAAGTTGATACATGTTTGGTTGACTTCTTTGAACATGCTTAAACTTGCCTTGCCTTTCTGATTTTCATTGACTATCTTCCCATGATCCAAATGAGCTGAAATTTTATATGCATGTCATGTTATGGATTATGATTGATCATGAATTATTTGATGATTTTTGGAATTGTTTATGATTGGGTTTGAGTTAAGTCTTGCTGTTGACTTCTATGAGCTTTCATTTGCCATGCTTTGACTTCTTTTGCTTATGAAATGATGATGATGCATGATATGAACATGAAACCAATTGAGCTTGCTTCTTAAATGTTTGAATTTGATTTTGATTGGATATCATTTGCTGTTTTGACTTTCTCATTCTCTTTTGACCCTAGGTTTGTCCTAGTGGTCTTATTGCTTATGTTTGAGTTCATGTTTTCAGGTTAAGAAGCAATTGCCTCAAAGAAATTTATACAAGTTGAATGAGTCTATTTGATTATCATGGGCTAACCTCTTTGTTTTGTAGGTTGCTTGGCTCATATGCCTTGAGACTTGTGCATTGCACATTTGTCTGTTTGTTTTGACTGATTGATTCCTACCTCCTTTTTGCTTTAACTTTTGAATTGTGTACTGATTCTGTTTGACTATTTCAGGTACCATTAGTTGCTTAGTTCTTTGAACTTGCTTTGCTTTGCTATTTAGCAATTTGCATTTGAGGTATAATTCCTTTTTCTTCATGTAGTCTGGAAGACCTGGCCTGTTATTTGGCCAGGCAACTGTCTCAAGTCCTCCTTAAGAGGCAATGCCTGTGTGTGTTTACATTTGTCCCAAGCAGGAAAAGTCCTTCAAATAAGGCAATTGGTAGAATCCAAGAGATAAGCAACCTATCTCCTACTATTCTGTGAGTCTTCTCCTTGATCCCATTACATGGTTGTAGCATTGAGATTCAAGCCCAAGATCTATTGAGTCAATAACTTGTGGAGAGAGTTCCTACTTTCTGAACTCCCACACCTTCTGATATTCAATGCTCTCCCTGACCAGGGATAAGAGCAATGAGGCACACCCCTCATATCCTTTCATCTGCTTCACCTTAGCCCTTCAATGGCAAGGTTAAGAGCACCATTGACCCTATTCCAGTTGGCTTTAATGCCTAACCCTTTTGTATGAGCCTCCTTGTTTGGTTATAGTGTGTGCTGATTGCTTTCATCGATTGATTGTTGTTTCATATGCACATGTTTGCTTGTATGCTCTATGCATTTATCATCATCAATTGCTCATTATTGCATGATCATCTCATTTGTCTTTGTGACATCATATCATTGTTGTTTTCCCCATTGAGGACAATTGTAAGACCATTCTTTGGCCATTGTTTCTATGATATGGAAGTGAGTTGTAAGACCATTTCATTGGCCACTCATCTTATCTTTGCTTGATGCATTTGTTTGATTGTATGTGAGGATGCAATTATAAGTCCCTGTAAGTTGGCATTTGTTTTCCTATGATCACATGTTGCTTTGTTTGATTGTATGTGAGGATGCAATTATAAGTCCCTGTAAGTTGGCATTTGCTTTCCTATGATCATATGTTGCTTTGCTTGTTTGTATGTGAGGATACAATTGTAAGTCCGTATAATTTGGCCTTTGTATTCCTAGGACCATACTGTGGAGGTTAGAGTAAGCCCAGATAGATTGGCATCTGACATCCAAATGTTGTTTTTGTTGTTGGAGGTTGGTATAAGCCCAAATAAATTGGCATCTGACATCCAAATGTGTCTTTGTATTTGGAGATTGGTATAAGCCCAGTAATTGGCATCCGGTATCCACTTTTTATTTCTTTGTTTGAGGAGATTAGTGTAAGACCATAGAGTGGCCCCTGATATCCAGTTCTATTTTAGGAGATTGGTATAAGCCCAGTGATTGGCATCCGGTATCCGCTTTTGTTGACCTGCTTCTTTGTTTGTTTGTTATTATCCATTGCCCATTCCAAAGGACACACTTGAATCATCTTCTATATGATTTCAAGAGGTGAACCTTCTAAGAAGTTTTACAATCCATCTTCATCCATTCATCCTCATTATGTCCTAAACCTTTTCACACATTACTTTCAAACTTGACATAGATATTGTGCAAACATCTTCATGTTTTCAAATTAAAAACCTGGACTAGCAAGTTGAAGTTGTTCTCACATGGTGGACTTGTTGTTTGTATAAGGTTGAGTTTTCTCCCGTGGATAACGTAAGACCTTAGGGCTTGTGTTTAAAATTGAATCCACCAACTTTTGGAAATCTTTTAGCCGAACTACGGCGTTTTGATCCTTACCTTTGATGGAAGGTACGTAGGCAACGGGTTCATCCGTTCGAACACAAAAATAATAAAAATTGTACATTTTTTTCTCATCATCCCAATCATGTTTGCACAATACTTATGTCATAACAAATAACAACTTAGTACAACAAGTGTGAAAAGGGCTCCCTAGGAGTACCTAGGACGTAGTGGGTGCCTAACACCTTCCCATTGCGTAATTTACCCCTTACCCAGACTCTCTGATCTTTTCATTAGTTTTCTACGTGTAAAACTTCTTAGGCTTTTGTTCGCTTTTTAGCCAGTCCTTTGGATAAATAAAAGTGCGGTGGCGACTCGAAATTTCATTGTATGCTTTGCTTATGATTTATTCGATAAATCATATAGCGACGAATACACCGCTACAGAAAAAGTGGCGACTCTGCTGGGGATATTATATATCCTTGGTGGTATTGCCTACTTTTCACCCTTTGTTGTGATATATTGTTATCTGTTATATGACATATTTTTGTACAATTTGGGATTACTGTATTGATTGTAATGTTTGAATTGCTTGATATACAATTGCTGTTTGCTTTGGTGATCTGTGAGATGAGTTCTGTACCCGAACTCGAGTGCACTCTAGGATAGGAGAATGGCATAGTCTTGTTGACTGGTGTGGAGTATTCCTTAGCCAGTTGACTTGCGAGCCCATTCACTTGGTGGAGGTCATGTTGGACTAATAATGTCACACGAGTTATTTGTGGATAGGCATTATTCTTTCAATCATGTTCCGCAGAAGCCAAGGACCGTAGTTTACCAAACCCATCTTGGCCTATTTTTAGGACCGTAGTGCGGAGGTCGTTCAGATGTCAGTTCTGATACGATTGTTACGCGATGCTACACTCATAAGAGTTTCTCTTGAGAATATTCTTGGAATACGAGTATTCGTTCCTCCGATAATATTCGAAAGATGGAACGATGATTATGGGAACCTCTGATAGAACATGTCTGGCAGGTTTAAACCCTAGTACACTCCCTTTGGGTGGATCTTAACCGAGACTCCATGCTCGTGACTCTCAACAAACCCTTGATTCATGGTTGAGTCGTTCAGACACCGTTAATATCAATGGATCCCGGATCAGGTGTAAAACCTAAAATCCACCAAAGCGGCTGGTTGATATTAAGGGTGTTCGAGCCGGTTCATGTACCGTTAATATCAATGGAACTTGGGTGTTGATAAGGTGAAAACCTAAATCCACCAAAATGGATGATTGATATTAGGGATACAATGAGCTTTCCCATGACCTTTGTTTGGTGTGCTTTGTTTGATCCTTGAGTGTGATTGTTGCATTCATGCATTCATGCATTCATCTACATCCATATCATCAGAAAAAAAAGAAAATTTTCAAGGAACTCAAAGGAGTTTATTTGCAAAAAATTTCAAACATGAAAAAACCGGGAAAATTTTTCACCTGATATATCTGATGAGATACTCTCATATACGATCAAAATGCTTCGATATTTCAAAGTTTGCAAGTAAAACCCTCGAGTTCCTTTGAAGTAAAAAACAAGCATATGCATAAACACTTCATGCATCATTTGCATAAGCGGGTGTTTTGTTCCGGTCTCCTGTCCTGTGGTCTAACCCCGCGATCTTCATTTATTTTGAAGACGCACTTTGCCGGTATTATACCAGAGCCAACTCTGCCAGATTGATGGATCATCCCGAGCAAGAGAGTTGTGAACTCAGAGAGAATTTTGCCAGACCATGTGCTTTTGATGGATTTATTCCTGTTTAACCAATCCCGGGCTGGCATTGGCTACTGTTCTGGGGCATGTAAGGAGCATGGTTTATTCAAGTGGAGGATTCATCCATGCCAACCAACCTGAAGAAGAGGTTGCTGCTATCTTGGAAGAGGATGCAGAGGACCTGAACAATTTCATCATTCCTGGTGGTGTCTGCCACAATTGGGTCGCTGTGGATGTTCCTACGGTCATTCATAAGTCAGAGTAATTTTCACTTTGTTTAAAACCCTTCTCCCATGCCAAAAGGAGAAGTGATGACATTGTTGGCAGCATTTAATACAATGATGTTTTTATTCAATTAATGCATTGTTAAACATTTGTTTTTCTATTGTTTTCACTTTTTGCTTTTGCATGAAATCAGTGATCACAAAAAACCATGAAAAACAAAAACAGCTTTTTCATCTGCATAAATGATTTGCTTGTTTAAATTCAAAAAGCTTTTCATTATCCAGAATCATTATGCAGGGATTTCTAAACCCATTGAACATAATGATCCAACGCCATCTCCCAATCTTGAATTCTTTGTATTTGAGGCAGAGGAAGATGATGTTGAAGGGGATTCCTGATGAGATTACCCGCCTTCTTGAGCACCAGAGGAGCTCATTCAGCTGTATCATGAGAATCAGCAAAACAGTCAAACTGGGGCATTGCAAATGCAATCAAAAAAAAAAAAAAAAAAAAGATAAAAAAATCAAAAATCAGGAAAAAAATTCAAAATTTTTCCAAAATAAAAAGAAAAATTATACCCTCAAGTCCCTAGTTGACTGATGCTGAATGGATTCAGAGTCGTTATGACCAGTTGAATTTGATTGAAGAGAAGCGATTAACTGCCATGTGTCATGGTCAGCTATATCAGTAAAGAATGAAGAAAGCATTCGATAAGAAGGTTAAGCCTCGTGTGTTCCGAGAAGGTGACCTTGTGCTCAAGAAAGTTTTGTCTTTCGCGCCCGATTCCAGGGGCAAGTGGACTCCAAACTACGAGGGTCCATATGTTGTTAAGAGAGCCTTTTCAAGCGGAGCTTTGATGCTTACAACAATGGATGGGGAGGATTTCACTCGTCCTATGAATTCAGATGCAGTCAAGAGATACTTTGCCTAGAAAAAAAAAGTATATGCAAACAAAAAACAGAACAGCTCGCTAAGTTGAAAACCCGAAAGGGCGGCTTAGGCAAAAATGAGCGTCTCGGTGGAGAACCCGCAAGGGTAATCCAGGCAAAAATTAGAGACTTGAAAAAAAAGAATGTTTGCATCCCGCTAGATTGAGTACCTCACCCTGGGGCAATCTAGGCAAAAATTAGGGATTTGGCAAGTGACTGCATCCTGACAAGACTTTCTGTTCGCCAGTCGTCATTCCGTCAGAAGATTCTCGATTTGTCGTCAACTGAAGCTTCGGATACATCGAGATTCAAATTGGTAGAGAAAGGATCATCATGTTCAATGTAGCCCTCTTCCAATATATATCACTGATTTCAAATTTGTACAGATCTATGGGGTCTTGCCATTTGCAGACTGCCATTCCATCAAATCAATTTGAGCTTTTTATCCAATTATTTGCACTCTTATTTGTTTCAATTCAACAAATGTTTTGCATGTTTTAAATTGATAAAATGTCATTGTTTTAAACAAATCAAAATTTTCAAAATTGTTGTTTTAGACAAAGTGAACATTCACAAGATTGAAAGGATACTCAAGAATATCTCAGTGCTCTCCCGAGGGTGACATGATCTCCAACAGGTAAGACATTTGTTCATATTCCTGGTTTGGTTGTATCTTCTTTCTTCAGATCTTTGTTGGGGTTGTTCCTCAAACAAAGTTATTGTTGGGGTTGTTCCCCAGTATAGTCGCAAGTAGAGTGTTGTTGAAGACTTCGTTTTCTCCAGCAGCAGTTTCCCCAGCATGGGTGTTTCCTTGTGAGTTTCGGCGGTTGATAGTTTGTCATCTTGGTGCCCCGTCACTTTCTCCAGTGGGTTGACATTCCCAGACTTTATTTGTCTCCTCAACACAGTCACGAGTAGAGCTGTTGTTGATATCCTCATCGGAGTCGCGAGCAGAGTTGTTGTCACTCTTCCCAGTGCAGTTGCCAGCGGAGTTATCTGTTTCCTCAACACAATCGCTTTCCTTTTGAAGGCTTGGTAAGTCAGTGGTTTGATACCCGATACTTTACCTTTTCCCTGGCGAAGTCGTCTGCGGAATTGTTGCTATCCCTCCATCAGAGTTTATTCTCTTCAGCAGAGCAGGATTTATTTTCCTACTCAATGGTTGATTTGGGTCGATATCCCAGTATTTGCATTCATCTTTTCCTCAGCTTAGTCTGCAGGATGTTTGTTGTGGCAGTTTTGCCTGTTGAATGCTCCTTCAATCCCCAGTATGGTCGGATGATGGCTCTAGCAACCAGAGAATGGATTGATTTCCTGACCGTTTGTGATCCCCAGTAGGGTGGCTTATATTGCAGAATCTACTTGTTGTAATCAGTTTGCTATGTGTATTCTCCCCAAGTAGGTTGTTTTGTTGCAGAATCTGTTTGTTTGATCTGTCCTCCCTCAGTGGTTTGTTCCCCAAGAGAGTAGCCGACAGTTTTTCCCCAGTAGAGTTGCTTATGCAGTTAGATTCTATTTGGATGATATCATTCTCCCTTAGTAGGTTGTTCCCCCAGCGGAGTTATGTGGAGTTGCTTCTACAGCAGTTCGTGCTTGTGCAACGCACCCTTTGTTTCTCAGTTAACACTGGGATCCCCTGCAGATATCTTGGGTTTTCTCTTGTTCTCCTACAGATTCGTCTTGGTGGCTGCTTCTGCCCGTTGTGACTTTCTGTACCCTGATTGGGTTGTTTCCTGATATCTCTGATCCTCTGCTTCTCCAGCAGTATTCGCAGATCTTTGCTTCTCAGCATACAGATCTCCGCAGATTGGCTCTCCAGTTGGTTTTACCTCTGGAAGTATAATACCGGGCGTCTGATTCCTGGACCTGTTTGTGTTAGAATTGTCTGTTTTGTCAGCATTCATCAAACATAAATCACGCATATTCATGCATACTCATAAACATTCAGATATTCATGTTGCATTTATTGCCATGTATCCTTTGTTGGTTATTCCCTGCTTTCGGGTGATATAGATCTCTTTACAGATCTCCCCAAGCAGATGTCGGGTGTTTAAAATCTCTCCATATAGAGTCAGCCCCATAAGCAGAAATTGTTGCCTTTCATTCTGCAGTTCCCCACTGAGATATATCCTCGTGGATGACGGTTTCTTCCGTTTCCTCCCAACACATATATTGGGATGGATTTTCCTATTTGAGTTATATCCTCATTAGGACGTGTCTTGATTCAGTCTGTCTTTTCGGATTACTCCCGAATGGGCCATTCGTCAAGTCTTGTGCTTCCCAATGGGTTGTTCCCCAGCGGAATTTTTCTGGCCTCTACCCTCATACCGGTAGTTATAAGTCCTATTTTTCCTGGCTTCTTGGCAGAATTTGTGGTTATACACCTTTTATTCCCCAGCCAGATTTGTTGGTTTTCTACCTAACAATCGGTAGTTGTAAATCCTACTTTCCTGCTCTCCAGCAGTTTGTGGTTTGTTATAAACCCTATTTTGGTTTCCCGTGCGGATTTGTGATTTGTTCTATCCCCACGCGGAGTTGTTGGTTTTCTACCCCGTATTCGGTAGATGTAAACCCTAAATTTGTGGTTATCTCCATCTAGTTCTTGATGTTGAGTTTCCTTTGCTCGGATAAGTTGCTCAGATAAGCACTTATATCCCCAGCAAATCTTTTGTGGATAATTGCCGTATGCTAGCAATTTTATCCCCAGTGGGTCCTTTCACCTGTTGACAGTGATTGTATTCCCCGGATAGTTGATTGTCATCATTATATCCCCAGCCTGTTGTTGTGGATAATTGCTGTTTATGCAATTCATCCCTGGATCATTGATTTTCACCAGTGAATCCTCAGCAGATCGCCTTTCATTTACCCTCTTGTTGGTAATGTCTGTTGCTCCTTTTGATTGGTCATCATTATATACCTAGTTTGGTATCCCGATGCCTTTCTTTTCGGTTGATTTATCCTTTATTAACCCAGTAACCGGTTTGGATAATCTTCCATGCGAGTATATTATTCACGGTCTGCCGGTAATGAATAATACATCTCATGCACTCTTCAGTCGAAGCCTTTTGTGTTTTCTTTGTTGAGTAAGATTCGTTATTTCCCTTTGTGGAATCGAATATTTCTTTGTTGTTGGATAATTGCCGGATGCTTGCAATTTATCCCTTTGAGTTGTCTTTCGTTTACCCGGATGCTTGGTATCGATTGTCTCTCTTTTTGGTTAGTCACCTATTATATACTTCGGTATCTCTGGTGTCTTTTCCTTTCGAGTATATTATTCACGGTCTGCCGGTAATGAATAATATGTCTCATGCGCTCTTTAGTTGGAATCCTTTGTTGATTTTCCCCAGCTGAGCAAGATTCGTATTCTTTGAAGAATCGAATATCCATCCTTTAACCAGTTTGTGTTTTGGATGATGTGTGTTTTGGCATATATACCAATTCACGTTTTCGGTAGATCACCTATTATATACCCAGTAACCGGTATCTCTGGTGTTTCTTACCATGCGAGTTTATTATCTACGTTCTGACGGTAATAGATAATATATCTCATGCGAGTATTCTTATCCACGGTCTGCCGGTAATGGATATTGTATCTCATGCACTCTTTGGGTTTGTGTCCCCAGTTGAGTAAGATTCGTTTTCCCGTGGTGGATTCGAATGTCCATCCTGTAAGTCGATTTGCTTCTTCAAGCCCTCCTTTCGGATGATGAGTGTTTTGGCATATATACCAATTCACGCTTCGGTCGGTCACCTATTATATACCCAGTAACCGGTATCCCTGGTGTTCCTTCCTTTCTGCTCCCTATTATGACCTCGGTCCCTTGTGGAGTCAGATTTTCCTGAGTTTATGTACCTCTTGCAGGTTTTTCTCAGATGTTGGTTGATTGATATCTCTCACCCTTATACCGGTCTTAGATATTCATTCTTCCTGGGCTTGTTACCCTTATACCGGTAACATCTCATTTCTTTGGTACTTCCTCATTGAAGTTCCCTGTTGCTCCTCCTCAGGAGTCAGCCTGTGTCTTCCAATGGATTTATTTTCCTTTGGAATTCTTTTCCCCAGTGAGGTCTCCAGTCAGATTTCATTCCCTAACCAGAGTCGTGTCTTGTTCACGCATTTCTTTCTCTTACTATCCCCCAACAAGAGTCTTGTTAGAGTCTCTGTTCCTGGTGAGTGTATTACTCCGATGGATCGTCTTTTCTTCTGTGTAAATCATATTCCCCACAGAGTTTGTGTTTTTGCATGCATACATTTGCATCATGAGGTCTCTTAGGGACCAAAATTCGTCTCATTACTGTTATTTAAGCCCATTCTACCACGTCGAGATGAAGATTTCTAAACTTCACTTCTCCGGCTAGAATGACCTTAAATAGGGGCATCTGTAAGACCCCAATTTTGGCCCTAAGATCCCTCATGGCCCATATCATATCATATCATGGCCTCAAGGATCATTGCATGCCCTAGCTTCCCTCCTAGTGGGTAGGTTATCTTGTGAGTGTGGTTCTTGATCACCAAGCATGCTTTTCATTTGTATATCTTTGCTTTTCATATGTTTACTAACCAAAAAGTACAAAAATATTGTCATCTAACCATGTTACTTGCAGCTGAAGCAATCATCAGTCAAACAGTCAAATCAGCCATTAAACAATGGATGGTGGCCATTCTTGAAGAATTTGGGCACCATGATTAATAATCAAGAGTTAATATATGTTGTGATATCATTTTGAATCAAGATCTCAAGGAATTAGGGTTTGGAATTCATCAGAAGGTGGTTCAGTCAAGCAAAACCCTAGAAAGTCAACCCTTGGTCAACTGTGGATTTAATC
This sequence comes from Lathyrus oleraceus, assembly GCF_024323335.1. Taxonomy (NCBI): domain Eukaryota; kingdom Viridiplantae; phylum Streptophyta; class Magnoliopsida; order Fabales; family Fabaceae; genus Lathyrus; species Lathyrus oleraceus. The sequence continues at coordinate 27,007 of NW_026112576.1, forward strand.
AGTGATTTGATGGTGGGAATTGGTTTGAGGGAGCTCACTCATGTCCATATAAGCCTCATATATCATGTCAAACACCATCATGAAAGAATTTGAAGTCAAACAGAAAATTTCCAAAAATAGAAACTTGACTTGTAATTGGAATTTGCCAAAAATGGAAACTTCTTGATCCTAAACTTGCATCATGATACAAGCTTCAAATGAATTTTTGCCCAACATGAAAGTTGAAGATCTTGTTCTCCCATTTCCAAAAAGTCCAAGAACACTCAATTCCCATGTATGGTTGGCAAGTTATGATCAAATCATTTTCAGAAATTTGTGAACTTCAAAAGGCCATATCTCTCAAACCATTTGGCCAAATTGGGTGGGGTTTTTTCCTACAAGTCACATTTGATCCCCTCTTTCCAAAAATGTCATCATCATGCTATAAAACATTACCAATCAAAATGGCCTTTTTGGACTTGCATGAATTAATTTCAAGTGTGGTGTAAAAATGAACTTTTGAATTAACCCTTTTCAATCCATTTTGCCAATTGAGATAGTTCAGAAAATGCATTTGGGATCTGTACAAAGCCCATTTCGCAGCCAGCTCATGCACATGCACCATTTGAGTGAGAAACCACCAATTAGCAAAAAAACTTGTCATTTAAACAAAATTCTGTTTTACCACTTTGATTAATGAAGTTTAGCTCCACTAATCACCACATATATACCTCATATTCTCTCTGAACACAACCCTAGCGAACAGCAGCCTCACTCTCACAAAAAACAGAAAACTCTCTTTTCTCTCAAACTCTCAATTTCTTCATTTTTGAATTTCTGCTAAAAACTCCAAAGGCCTCGAGCTTGGTTGGTTTGTTTCATCACTTGCCATCATTTCTAAGTCTTTTTCAAAGCACAAATCTCAACTGAAATCAAGGAATCGTGACTGTTGCTTCAAGCTTCCATCAATGGCAGATCTTGGTTGCAGCTGGAATTGAGTTTGCTGAGCTAAACTTCTTCAACCATTCATCAATACCAACTACAAGCTTCATCTGTTTGAGCTTATATCCCCAAATCAACAACTGTTTCACTAATTTCTTCAAAAGCAAGTAAGATTTCGATTCCTTCTTTTTTCAAAATCATGATATGCAATGTGTAGATCTCATTACCCTGGTCATTATGAGCTTTGAGTTGATGAAAATGGTTAAGTATTTAGCAAGTTATGTTGAAATGAATGTTGATGTTCAAACTTGTTCTTGCTCGATGCTTCTTGTTTAGCATGATTTGATGAATTTGGTTGTTAGATTATGCATGTGTGATGTTTGCTGATCATGATAGTATGTTCAATTGGTATTTCTGGGCAAATTTATTTTTTCGATTTGTGAAGAAGATGATGATGAACACTGTAGCTCGAGAAACCCTAAAATGCATTTTCCAGAATTTTGTTTCACGTGGTGTGCATGCGTTTACTGTTCCATTAGCCAACAGCCAATCAGAACATTCCGTTTCCATGTGCAAAACGCCGCGTTTTGTTAAGTGGCTTCAGTAATTTCAAAATTGCCATTCCGTGCCTAATTGACTATTAATTCATGTTATTTTTGCAATTTTAATTCCATTTGATGCATCATCTTGCAAAAATCATAACTCATCCATTTGTGATCCAAATTTCATGAAATTTTTTGCATTATGCTCTGCTTGATCTCTACTTATTTATCATGATTTTTCCTGATTTTTTGGATGGTTGGTTTTTAATTGGTATTAGGGTTTTGTTCATGTGCTCATATTTTGTACCTTTTACCAAATCCTTTGTAAAATAATGATGCATTATCCATTTGATCTGAAATTTTTTGTGCATAAACTAGACACATCCATGGTGATTTTGGTGTAGAGTTTGTGAATTTATCTTATCTGGTTTGTGAGTTATGAATTTTTGAATTAGGGTGTGACAATTTGTGTCACACCATTGATGTGCAACTTCATGATTTTTGATACCATGCTTCTTGACCTCCAATTGATCTGAATTTTTGCATGAACCTACTCTTGGATGTCTAGTTTACATGTGATTTTTCTTGGAATTATTTGTAGCATTTCCTAATTGTTTGAGATTTTCTCCCTTGTTTGACCAAAATGTTGACTTGTGTGATACATGTTCCCATTTCATTTGTGAAATTCTCATACTTAATTAGATGGACATGAAATTTGACATGTGATTACTAGACATCTTAAGATTTGCCATGGTGTTGATCCCATTCATTTCTCATATGTTATCACTGATTTATGAATTTTTGAAGTTGATACATGTTTGGTTGACTTCTTTGAGCATGCTTAAACTTGCCTTGCCTTTCTGATTTTCATTGACTATCTTCCCATGATCCAAATGAGCTGAAATTTTATATGCATGTCATGTTATGGATTATGATTGATCATGAATTATTTGATGATTTTTGGAATTGTTTATGATTGGGTTTGAGTTAAGTCTTGCTGTTGACTTCTATGAGCTTTCATTTGCCATGCTTTGACTTCTTTTGCTTATGAAATGATGATGATGCATGATATGAACATGAAACCAATTGAGCTTGCTTCTTAAATGTTTGAATTTGATTTTGATTGGATATCATTTGCTGTTTTGACTTTCTCATTCTCTTTTGACCCTAGGTTTGTCCTAGTGGTCTTATTGCTTATGTTTGAGTTCATGTTTTCAGGTTAAGAAGCAATTGCCTCAAAGAAATTTATAAAAGTTGAATGAGTCTATTTGATTATCATGGGCTAACCTCTTTGTTTTGTAGGTTGCTTGGCTCATATGCCTTGAGACTTGTGCATTGCACATTTGTCTGTTTGTTTTGACTGATTGATTCCTACCTCCTTTTTGCTTTAACTTTTGAATTGTGTACTGATTCTGTTTGACTATTTCAGGTACCATTAGTTGCTTAGTTCTTTGAACTTGCTTTGCTTTGCTATTTAGCAATTTTCATTTGAGGTATAATTCCTTTTTCTTCATGTAGTCTGGAAGACCTGGCCTGTTATTTGGCCAGGCAACTGTCTCAAGTCCTCCTTAAGAGGCAATGCCTGTGTGTGTTTACATTTGTCCCAAGCAGGAAAAGTCCTTCAAATAAGGCAATTGGTAGAATCCAAGAGATAAGCAACCTATCTCCTACTATTCTGTGAGTCTTCTCCTTGCTCCCATTACATGGTTGTAGCATTGAGATTCAAGCCCAAGATCTATTGAGTCAATAACTTGTGGAGAGAGTTCCTACTTTCTGAACTCCCACACCTTCTGATATTCAATGCTCTCCCTGACCAGGGATAAGAGCAATGAGGCACACCCCTCATATCCTTTCATCTGCTTCACCTTAGCCCTTCAATGGCAAGGTTAAGAGCACCATTGACCCTATTCCAGTTGGCTTTAATGCCTAACCCTTTTGTATGAGCCTCCTTGTTTGGTTATAGTGTGTGCTGATTGCTTTCATCGATTGATTGTTGTTTCATATGCACATGTTTGCTTGTATGCTCTATGCATTTATCATCATTAATTGCTCATTATTGCATGATCATCTCATTTGTCTTTGTGACATCATATCATTGTTGTTTTCCCCATTGAGGACAATTGTAAGACCATTCTTTGGCCATTGTTTCTATGATATGGAAGTGAGTTGTAAGACCATTTCATTGGCCACTCATCTTATCTTTGCTTGATGAATTTGTTTGATTGTATGTGAGGATGCAATTATAAGTCCCTGTAAGTTGGCATTTGTTTTCCTATGATCACATGTTGCTTTGTTTGATTGTATGTGAGGATGCAATTATAAGTCCCTGTAAGTTGGCATTTGCTTTCCTATGATCATATGTTGCTTTGCTTGTTTGTATGTGAGGATACAATTGTAAGTCCGTATAATTTGGCCTTTGTATTCCTAGGACCATACTGTGGAGGTTAGAGTAAGCCCAGATAGATTGGCATCTGACATCCAAATGTTGTTTTTGTTGTTGGAGGTTGGTATAAGCCCAGATAAATTGGCATCTGACATCCAAATGTGTCTTTGTTGTTGGAGATTGGTATAAGCCCAGTAATTGGCATCCGGTATCCACTTTTTATTTCTTTGTTTGAGGAGATTAGTGTAAGACCATAGAGTGGCCCCTGATATCCAGTTCTGTTTTAGGAGATTGGTATAAGCCCAGTGATTGGCATCCGGTATCCGCTTTTGTTGACCTGCTTCTTTGTTTGTTTGTTATTATCCATTGCCCATTCCAAAGGACACACTTGAATCATCTTCTATATGATTTCAAGAGGTGAACCTTCTAAGAAGTTTTACAATCCATCTTCATCCATTCATCCTCATTATGTCCTAAACCTTTTCACACATTACTTTCAAACTTGACATAGATATTGTGCAAACATCTTCATGTTTTCAAATTAAAAACCTGGACCCCAAGTCCTTGACTTTTTTTTTCAAACTCCATTTCATAATACTTCTTTGAATCAATCTTAATCATACTCTGACTCCACTTTCATAATCACAATCAATTAACTTCACCCATTCAATTGTTTTGGCTTTGTCCATTGTTAATCTTTTCATACATGAGCTATAGGTTTGATTTATCTTAGTTGGTTGATGTCAATCTCACCTATTTTTCCTTAGTTGATTGAATTGTAAGTCTTCCTTGCTTATTATAGGGTTAACCCCTCACTAGCAAGTTGAAGCTGTTCTCACATGGTGGACTTGTTGTTTGTATAAGGTTGAGTTTTCTCCCGTGGATAACGTAAGACCTTAGGGCTTGTGTTTAAAATTGAATCCCCCAACTTTTGGAAATCTTTTAGCCGAACTACGGCGTTTTGATCCTTACCTTTGATGGAAGGTACGTAGGCAACGGGTTCATCCGTTCGAACACAAAAATAATAAAAATTGTACATTCTTTTCTCATCATCCCAATCATGTTTGCACAATACTTATGTCATAACAAATAACAACTTAGTACAACAAGTGTGAAAAGGGCTCCCTAGGAATACCTAGGACGTAGTGGGTGCCTAACACCTTCCCATTGCGTAATTTACCCCTTACCCAGATTCTCTGATCTTTTCATTAGTTTTCTACGTGTAAAACTTCTTAGGCTTTTGTTCGCTTTTTAGCCAGTCCTTTGGATAAATAAAAGTGCGGTGGCGACTCGAAATTTCATTGTATGCTTTGCTTATGATTTAATCGATAAATCATATAGCGACGAATACACCGCTACAGTAACTATTCTATCACTGATCATGCCCATTCGTAAGGATCACTAAAGGAGAAAATTTTAAATTCCGCTGTGTTTTGGATCGCCCTTCTCATTCAGTGGTATCAGAGCCACTTACGAAACCATGCATCTGATACCTGTTTATTTTCTGTATTAATATGATTAAAAGATAGAATGAATCAAAGAATAAACAAGTAATTAAATTCGGCATCATGTGTGTACGATTTGGATGATTGATGTTGACTATGCTTCGGAACCGACACTAGTATGGTGAAGCAGCGATACATTGATCGTCCATAGGTTACGCAATTGAGATCTATCAAGTTATATATATGACATAAATAATCCTAATGCAAAGTACGGTATATATGATATACTGTTTCTGTTTCGTTCATTCAAACACTTAATGGTTGTTTTCCTTTGAACGATGAATGGTCATTTGCTTCGGAATCCGACATTAGTATGGTGAAGCATTGACCTGTTGATCAATCATACTGAATCAACAATCGAGGCGTGTTTGACGATATGAAATTGGTGCATTAGGGTTAGTGACGGCACAAGGGTTGTGCCGTGAAGGAGTTGTGAATTGAGGGCTTGTTGGATCACGTTTGTTGACTGTTTCAAAAGTACTGATTTTGGCCGCGTGACGTTCGTCATGGGCCTGTGACGATCGTAACAAGCTGGACGTGAGAGTCGTAACATGCTTTATGACGGTCGTCACATTCACAGATCCAAAATTCTAGGCGTTTCTGTTATTTTGGCCGCGTGACGTTCGTCATGGGCCTATGACGGTTGTAACAAGCTGGACGTGACGTTCGTAACATGCTTGTGACAGTCGTCACATTCACAGAGTCATAATTCTCAGGGTTTCTGTTTTGTGACTGCGCAAGAGTTATGTTGATGCAAAATGACGTCGATTTCAAATGAATTGTTCATTAAAGTTTTGGACAGGAGCGCTGCCCCTACAACCCCGTAAGGGGCGCTGCCCCCTTGACCCCCGTCCGTTGACTGGGCAGCGAAAACGCCGTTCCCGCTGACCGGGCAGCGGACCCCTGGCTAACTCTGCATAGTGTGATCGGTCGCCGAAATTTAATTTAGTTTTAATTAATTAAAGGAATTAAAATTAATAATAATAATGTGTTTGTTATTATTGTCTTGTGGTGATCGGTTATGACCTTAGTTTTCCTTTATTTTGTTTTGGGATTTTAAAATACGACCTGCGTGTCGTGCCTCTCTTTTAATCTCTTAATGTAACTTATTTTCTCATCTCACTCCCTCGTATGTAAAACGAGTTTCTTTTATGTAATGTAATGTTATGAAGAAAGAGAAGAATTCAATAATAAAGGAGGAAAACCTTGAAGATCTTGCTTGGAGAAGCTTAGATTGTTATTAGGTTATCTTAGGTTCTCTCATTGGCTTCGGAGAACAATTGCGCCAGAGGCCATAACTGTTTCATTATGTATTTTGATGCATGTGAATGTATGTTGATGCATGTGAGAGACGATTTGTATGATAAATAAGCTGGTGAGATCAGAATAATTACAATTCCCTCAAAATTAAATATTAAGTTTATGCTTTCCATGTTTTAACACTCATAAAGACTAACATCGGATAATGTAGGTTTCTCCTACGCGAGGTGCATGCTCTATATTAGTAAGGTGCGATGGGATAAGTGTAATATCCAATTGCTAAAACAATGGGTCAAACTTAACTAAACAAATTATAATAAGATTATATATGTTTAGAAGTAAGAGTTAGAAATGATCCATATGATGGATTGGAATAAGGAGTTATTCACCCAACTAAAATATTCGAGAGTTGTATTAGATACAATTGGAAGGAGTTCCTACATAAATAACCTAGTTTTGTGTAATCTGCCTACGCGAACTTAAAACAAAGTGAAATGTGGATCTCGACCCACTAAAAAACTTCCAACGGGATTTTCCGAATCAAATGACGAGGGTAATTTATTTTGAGTAAAATAGTGGGAGCATATTTAATTAAAGGCCTAATTAAATATGTTATTGATACTTATATTTTCATTAATTCTTATGTAGATTACCATGACAACAAACACCTCTAACAACATTTTACGATCAATCCTTGACAAGGAAAAATTGTCTGGGACAAATTTTCTGGATTGACACCGAAACCTGAGGATTGTCCTCAAACATGATAGAAAACTGTATGTCTTGGAGAAACCTGTTCCTGAAGAAGAACCTCCTAGTTCTGCACATAAGGCAGAAAGAGATGCTTATAAGAAGCATGTCGATGATGCCAATGAAACTACTTGTCTCATGCTAGCTACCATGAACTCAGAATTGCAAAAGCAACATGAGAACATGGCAGCGTTCGATATGATCGAACACCTGAAGATGCTCTATCAAGAGCAAGCAAGGCACGAAAGGTTTGAAGTTTCAAAAGCCCTTTTTCAAGGCAAGTTAGCTGAGGGAGCCCCTGTAGGACCCCATGTGCTCAAGATGATTGGGTATGTGGAAAACCTTGAAAGGTTGGGTTTTCCCCTCGGAAAGGAACTTGCGACTGATTTGATCTTGCAATCGTTGCCAGATAGATTCAGTCAATTTGTCCTAAATTTCAATATGAATGATATGGACAAATGTCTTCCTGAACTGCTAGCCATGTTAAAGACTGCTGAGCAGAACCTGAAGTCAAAAAGGGAAGTCCATTCTGATGATCGGAAATGGAAAGAGACGGAACAAAAGGCCTACCAAGCAGGGTGATAAAGGGAAAGGCAAGGAAGTTGCCAAACCCAGACCCACTGTTGCTGCTTTGAAGCCTAGTGGAGGCATAGCAAAGGCAGGCACCTGCTTCCATTACGGTAAGACCGGACACTTGAAGAGAAACTGCCCAAAGTACCTGGAAGATACGAAGAATGGAGTAGAGACTTCAACTTCAGGTATTTTTGTTATTGAAATAAATTTATCAACTTCTGCATCATGGGTATTAGATACTGGATGCGGTTCTCACATTTGTACAAATGTGCAGGGGCTAAAAGGAAGTAGAGATTTGGCAAAAGGTGAAGTTGACCTACAAGTTGGCAATGGAGCAAAGGTTGCTGCTTTAGCCGTAGGAACTTATGTATTGACTTTACCTAGTGGTTTAATAATTCAGTTAGAGAACTGTTATTATGTACCTGCAATTAGCAGGAATATTATTTCCATTTCTTGTTTGGACAAGTTTGGTTTTTCATTTATAATAAAGAACAATTGTTGCTCAATTTCTTTTAATGATATATTCTATGCTACTGCACAAATGAGCAATGGACTATATGTCCTTGATCTCGAAATGCCTATTTATAACATTAATACTAAAAGGATGAAACCTAACGAGTTAAATCCAACTTACCTCTGGAATTGTCGATTATACCACATAAATGAGAAATGTATTTCCAAACTCCATAAAGATGGACTCTTGGACTCTTTTGATTATGAATCATATGAGACATGCAGATCTTGTTTAATTGGAAAGATGACAAAGTCTCCATTCACAGGAAAAGGTGAAAGAGCGAATGATCTTTTAGGCCTCATACATACTGATGTATGTGGCCCACTGAACATACCAGCCAAAGGAGGTTTTCAGTACTTCATCATATTCACTAATGATTTCAGTAGATATGGTTATGTGTATTTAATGAAACACAAATCAGAGTCCTTTGAAAAGTTCAAGGAATTCAAGAATGAATTACCACTAATAGTACTCCACGTTTCACGACTCAACCTCGTACCACTATTACAACCGTGGAATTAAAGATGTTTTTAATTCTATCCTCCAATGGAATTATTCATCATCTATATAAAGAGGAAGGGTGGATTGTGAAAATGAAAACACAACAAGCAAGTTAAATACAACAACAAAAAGAAATTAGAGCTTTTAATTTGTATATTTTCATAAGTGTAAAAAATATAAAAAAATACTGAATATTTCTTAACAAAAACAAAAAATTCAGTAAAAACATAAAGATTTAAAAAAAACGCATACTTACTTGTAAATATTAATGCAAGCCCTTGAAAAATCCGAAATGATACCATATATTTTAAAGAATCAGAAATATTTAGTTTTTGTTTTATAATTTCACTTTTTTTATATATTAAAATGACATTTGTTTTATAAAACCAAGTCAACGCTTCTGAAGCAAATAATCCAGTCTTACTCTGATATATTCAAGCTTCATGTTCACTAGACTTTGAAAACTGATCAAGCTTCAAAACATCTCATATACGAAGCAAATGATTTAGAGAACAATGATTGAAACAATATTCAAGATAATCGTACATTCAAGCGGCAAAATTAAATGTTTCCTTAAAGGAAAATATGATAGAATTATTATTGAATGTACCACCAACGGTACTCCATGTAACAACCCAATTTTAGTATTTATTTATTATACTATTATTATTATATTTTATTTTATTTATTTGGAGGGTTAATTAATTATTTAGTTGAAATGAGATATAATTGAATAATTAATTATATTAATTAACTTGGTGTATATTGAGTTGGTTTAATTTATTTGAATTAAATAGAGATATTTAAATATTAGGTCTTATTGGGCCTATTAATTAAATTAGAGATATCACTCTATAAGCCCAAATAGAATACTAGTATATAAGAAATAAGGAGAGTGAGAATTAGGATTCATTTGATCATTGACAACAATAGAGTAAGGAGAAGAGGGGAAGAACAAGAGAGAAGCTAGGGTTTCCAGAAAATTGAAGAGGTAAGGGGGGAATCCTTATTATTATGGGTTAGTATGATTGTGTTAATGGGTAGAAATATGTTTACGTGAATTCCTTAAAACCTAACAATTTTGATAAGTATTCTTGATTTCTGGTGATTGATTGTGTTAAAACTGTAAATTAACCTTATATAATGAGAGTATTGTATAAGTTATAATTTTCTGAACGTTTGGCTTTTTACAGAATCGAAATCGGAGGTCCGAAAGTCCTCCAACGATGAAAAACGCAGAAAATTCGGCATTCTGTTTTTTTGTTAACGCAGGAATAACATTCTGTTTTGAGTTAAGAGGTTAACCAAATGCGTTAACCGGTTAACACTGTTGAAAATCTGTTAGAAATTTGTATTCTGTCTTGCGTTAATAGGTTAACCAAATGCATTAACAGGTTAACACTGTTGAAAATCTGTTAGAAATTTGTATTCTGTCTTGCGTTAACAAGTTAACCAAATGCGTTAACAGGTTAACACTGTTGAAAATCTGTTAGAAATTTGTATTCTGTCTTGCGTTAACAGGTTAATCAAATGCGTTAACAGGTTAACACTGTTGAAAATCTGTTAGACATTTGTATTCTGTCTTGCGTTAATAGGTTAGCCAAATGCGTTAACAGGTTAACACTGTTGAAATCTGCCAGGAAGTGTATTATGTTTCGCGTTAACAGGTTAACCATATGCGTTAACCGGTTAACACTGTTTGAAAAGTGAAAAATTGAGATTTCAAGTGTTGTCATCATTTTGAAATGAAATCTAATTGTGTGTATTTGATGATTAGTGTATATATGGGGATATGTGGAATGTTAAGATAATAGAGATGATCTTAATTGCATATTATGTGAATGGTATAATTGTTATGAATGTGTATATGTACCATTGATGGATAATTCATAGAGTTGAATTATGGTGATATGTGGAATGTTAAGATGGTAGAGATGATCTTAATTGCATATGTATTGGTATTTGTACATTCATTCATGGCATGATCGGCTTCATGGTGGAAGCGGTGAGACTGTCGGTTCACATGGTAATAGACGTTGATCCTTAATTGGAAATAGGCGTAGCAGACGTTGATCCTTAATTGGAAATAGACGTAGTGGCTTGGATTCTTGATATTGAATCGGAAAGCGGTGGAACGTTGGGTCCATATAGACGTTGATCCTTAATTGAAAATAGGCGTAGTGGCTTTGATCTTGTCCGGATCGGAAGCGTGGCTTGGATTCTAGATATTGAATCGGAAAGCGGTGAAACTTTGGGTTCACATTGAGGTACCGCATGCATAGAGTCACATGTCTTGCATTGAGTCACATTAGAGTTATGTGATAATTGAATGTTTACATTGATGTGATTGTGAGGTGTGTATGAAATATAGTAATTGAGTTTGGTGATGTTTGGATACATAATTTGGAAATATGTGATCATGTGATAATTGTAGTTATGTGTATATTTGAGAACATAGTATAGGATTTTAATATTATACTCCTTGAGTTTTGATGGATGTTGAAACATGTGAAATAAATGTTAGTTAATATTATTTACATGGTTATACGAAGTGTGATGAATTCCTTTAATTGTTGATTTAATCATTGTGCTTTATTATACTTCTTCATAATGATTTGAATTCTCACCCTTTCTGTTTGAATGTTACCTTTACATGGTATCGTGCAGATACTCCGGAGTAGTATTGCTGATGTAAGTGGACGGTAGCTCACTCGAGATTAGCCGGAGAGTTTCCGTATTTTAGTTTGAAGACTAGGTAATTAGTCAATGCTCTGGTCATGTAACACTGGGTAGATTAGTAGTATTGAACTCGTATCCTATTTGGATAAGTATTATGTTATTACTTGTGAACATGTTTATTTGCAATTGCTGTTGAGAGGCCATAATGCCAAATATTCTGATTATGGTTTAAGAGATTATTGAGAGATGATCATGGTATGGGACATGGATCATTTGATGAAATGCATGAGTATTCATTATTTTCCGCTGCGAACGCATATTCTTGAATATTCATGATAATTGAAATGTGTTATTTGAAATGACCAGGTGTATTGTATATTGATAATGAATGATGTTGGTTTTTGAAAGCTTTCAGTTTTTGAAAACGCTGATGTGACGCCCTTTTGTTTATATGCGTGCTTATTTACTCTGATTATATGTTAAGTATCTTGGGGTAGAAAAAGGGGTGTTACATTAGTGGTATAAGAGCATGGTCGACTAGTTGGTCAATAGTCGTTAGGGTTTTCAATCCCGTTGTATTTGATTTGTGTATCTGACACAATCGATACTGTTTGTCTGATTGTTCAGACTGTTCAGGACGATGGTTGCAGGCAGGAACGATGATGTCATTGCTGAGGCGCTGAGGATGTTGGCTGAATCCATTGGTCAGATCCCTCAAGCGAATGCTGGTAACCGAAATGGAGATGACGATGAGTTTTGTGCTTTGGGGAGATTCCAGCGGAACAATCCTCCTGTCTTTGAGGGTGAGCATGAACCTGATAAAGCTCAAGCTTGGCTGAAGGCAATTGAGAAGATCTTCAGAGTCATGAACTATACTGATGCTCAGAAAGTGCAGTTTGGTACTCATATGCTTGAGAAGGAAGCTGAAGATTGGTGGAATAACACTCTTCAGAGGTTTGAAGAAGACAACATTGAGGTTACTTGGGCTCTCTTCCGTGATGTCTTCTTGGAGAACTATTTTCCAGAAGATTGTCGTGGGAAGAAAGAGGTGGAGTTCCTTGAATTGAAGCAAGGGAATGCTACTGTTGCTGAATATGCTGCTAGATTTCAGGAGCTTATCAAGTATTGTCCTCATTACAATACTGCTAATGCTAAGAGATCTAAATGCTTGAAGTTCGTGAATGGCTTGAGACATGATATCAAGAAAGCCATTGGTTACCAACAGATTACTCGTTTTGCGGAGTTGGTTAACAAGAGTCAGATTTATGATGAGGATAGTAGAGCGAGTGCTTCTTTCTATAAGAGTTTGAAGGGGAAAAACCAAGATCGTGGGAAACCGTATGATGACAAGAGGAGACAATCTGGTTTTGGCAAGAAGCCAAGTGGGGGAGGATCTTCTACTCCACTTAAGTGTTTCAAATGTGGCGTTGAAGGTCATCGCGCTGGTGATTGTAGTAAGGATCCTGTGACGTGTTTCAAGTGTGGCAAGAGTGGTCACATAGCAAACCAGTGTGGAGTTGGTTCGAGTGTGACTTGTTACAATTGTGGTGAGAAAGGTCACATTAGTACCCAATGTGATAAGCCCAAGAAGGAGCAAGCGAATGGAAAGGTGTTTGCATTGTCTGGTGCGAAGGCCACTACCGATGATAGGCTAATCCAAGGTACGTGCTTTATTAATGGTACACCTTTGACTGCCATTATTGATACCGGTGCAACACATTCTTTCATTTCTTTGGATTGTGCTAAGAGACTGAATCTTATATTATCTGATATGCGTAGAAGTATGGTTATTGATATACCTACTATGGGTTCTGTTTCTACTTCCTACGTGTGTCTGAATTGTCCGTTGAGTATCTTTGGTAGGGATTTTGGAATTGATTTAGTTTGTCTTCCGTTAGAGCAACTTGATGTGATTTTGGGTATGAATTGGTTAGAATTTAATCGGGTGTATATCAACTGTTTCGAGAAGACGGTTATTTTTCCTGAGGTTGGTGCTAAGGAAGATTGGTTTGTGTCTGCTAAGCAAGTCGATGAATCGGTGCAAGATTGTGCCGAGTTGTTTATGTTGTTGGCAACTTTGGATATTCGTGAGAAGAGGACGATTGAAGAATTGCCAATAGTTTGTGAGTTTGCGGAGGTATTTCCAGAAGATATAAGTGATTTACCGCCGGAACGTGAGGTTGAGTTTTCGATTTATTTATTTCCTGGAACTAGTCCTGTATCGATGGCTCCTTATAGGATGTCTGCTTCAGAGTTGAAGGAGTTGAAGAGTTAACTTGAAGACTTGCTTAAGAAGAGGTTTATTCGTCCTAGTGTGTCGCCGTGGGGTGCACCTGTTCTGTTAGTCAAGAAGAAAGAAGGTTCTATGAGATTATGTTTTGATTATAGACAACTGAATAAAGTGACGATTAAGAACAAGTATCCACTTTCGAGGATTGACGATCTGATGGACCAGCTGGTTGAAGCTTGTGTCTTTAGCAAGATTGATTTGAGGTCTGGGTATCATCAGATTCGTGTAAAGGTTGGGGATATTCAAAAGACTGCTTTTCGGACAAGGTATGGTCACCACGAGTACTCTGTGATGCCTTTTGGTGTGACTAATGCACCTGGTGTATTTATGGAGTATATGAATATAATTTTTCATGATTATCTGGATAAGTTTGTTCTTGTGTTCATCGATGATATATTGATTTATTCCAAGGATAAAGAGGATCATGCCGAGCATTTGAAGGTTGTGTTATCGGTGTTGAAAGAGAGGAAGTTGTTTGCTAAACTCTCTAAATGTGAGTTTTGGTTGAGTGAAGTAAGTTTTCTTGGACATGTGATTTCGAGTGGTGGTATTTCTGTGGATCCTACGAAGATTGAAGTTGTATCTCAGTGGGAAGCTCCTAAGTCTGTTGCTGAGATTAAATGTTTTCTCGGTTTGGCTGGTTATTATAGGAAGTTCATTGAAGGATTTTCTAAGTTGTCGTTACCATTGACGCAGTTGACTAGGAAAGGTCAAGCTTTCATTTGGACTTCGCAGTGTGAAGCGAATTTTCAAGAGCTTAAGATAAGATTGACTACGACTCCTATTTTAATTTTACCGGATCCATTAGAAACTTTCATTGTGTATTGTGATGCTTCCTTGTTGGGTTTAGGAGGTATTCTGATGCAAAAAGGGCAAGTGGTAGCTTATGCTTCAAGGCAACTTAAAGTTCATGAGAGGAATTATCCGACGCATGATTTAAAGTTGGCCGCCGTTGTGTTTGTGTTGAAGCTTTGGAGACATTACTTGTTTGGATCGCGATTTGATGTGTTTAGTGATCACAAGAGTTTGAAGTACTTGTTCGATCAGAAAGAATTGAACATGAGGCAAAGGAGATGGTTGGAATTCTTGAAAGATTATGATTTTGGTTTGAATTATCATCCTGGAAAGGCGAATGTTGTAGCCGATGCATTGAGTAGGAAGTCATTGCACATGTCTATGTTGATGATTCGAGAGTTTGAATTGTTGGAATAATTTAGAGATTTGAGTTTCGTTTGTGAAGCGACGTCTTCGTGTGTTAAACTTGGTATGTTAAAGCTTACATGTGGCATTCTTGACGAGATTAGAGAAGGTTAGAAGTCAGATTTGAAATAAGTCGATGTTACGACATTGATTAATCAAGGCAAAGGTGGTGACTTTCGAATTGATGAAAATGGTATCATGAGGTGTCGTGATCGAGTTTGTGTTCCGGATGTTGCGGATTTGAGAAAGAGGATTCTTGAAGAGGGGCATAGAAGTGGTCTGAGTATTCATCCTGGTGCTACTAAAATGTATCAAGACTTGAGAAAGATGTTTTGGTGGCAAGGTATGAAGAAGGATGGAGCGAAATTTGTGTATTCATGTTTGACTTGTCAAAAGTCAAAGATTGAACATCAAAAGTCGTCTGGTTTGATGCAACCGTTATCTATTCCCGAGAAGAAGTGGGATAGTATCTCTATGGATTTTGTTTCGGGTTTGCCGAGAACATCGAGTAATTGTGAGGCGATTTGGGTCGTTGTGGACAGGTTGACGAAGTGTGCTCATTTTATTCCGATGAGGATGGATTATTCGATGGAGAGACTTGCTAAGTTGTACATCGAAAGGATTGTGTGTTTGCATGGTATTCCGTCGAGCATTGTTTCGGATAGAGATCTGAGGTTCACTTCGAGATTTTGGGAAGGTTTGCAAAGTGCTTTGGGTACGAAGTTGCATTTGAGTTCGGCATATCATCCGCAAACTGATGGTCAAACGGAGAGGACTATTCAGTCACTTGAAGATCTTTTGAGGTCTTGTGTTTTGGAACAAGGAGGAAATTGGGATAGTTTCTTGCCTTTGATCGAGTTTACGTATAACAACAGTTTCCATTTGAGTATTGGAATGGCACCTTTTGAGGCTCTTTATGGTAGAAGGTGTAGAACTCCTTTGTGTTGGTACGAATCGGGAGAGAGTGCTGTGGTTGGACCCGAGTTGATTCAAGAGACTACAGATAAGATTAAGATGATTCAAGAGAAGATGAAGGCTTCTCAGAGTCGTTAAAAGAGTTGTCATGATAAGAGGAGGAAAGCTCTTCAGTTTGAGAAAGATGAGCATGTGTTTCTTCGAGTTACGCCAATAACGGGTGTTGGTAGAGTTTTGAAGTCGCGTAAGTTGACGCCGCGTTTCATTGGTCCTTATCAGATTTCCGAGAGGATGGGTGAAGTGGCATATCGAATTGCATTACCACCGTCACTTTCTAATCTTCATGATGTGTTCCATGTGTCTCAATTGAGGAGGTACATTGCGGATCCATCGCATGTTGTTCCATTAGATGATGTTCAAGTGAGGGATAACTTGACAGTTGATACATCACCTATGCGAATTGAAGATCGAGAAGTGAAGAAGCTTCGGGGTAAGGAGATTGCTTTGGTGAAAGTGATATGGGACGGAGTCGCCAATGGCAATATTACTTGGAAACTTGAGGATAAGATAAAGGAATCGTATCCGAAGTTGTTCGTTTGAGGTATTTTCGAGGCCGGAAATCTTTTAAGTGCGGGAGAGTTGTAACAACCCAATTTTAGTATTTATTTATTATACTATTATTATTATATTTTATTTTATTTATTTGGAGTGTTAATTAATTATTTAGTTGATATGAGATATAATTGAATAATTAATTATATTAATTAACTTGGTGTATATTGAGTTGGTTTAATTTATTTGAAAAATTAAATAGAGATATTTAAATATTAGGTCTTATTGGGCCTATTAATTAAATTAGAGATATCACTCTTTAAGCCCAAATAGAATACTAGTATATAAGAAGTGAGGAGAGTGAGAATTAGGATTCATTTGATCATTGACAACAATAGAGTAAGGAGAAGAGGGGAAGAACAAGAGAGAAGCTAGGGTTTCCAGAAAATTGAAGAGGTAAAGGGGGAATCCTTATTATTATGGATTAGTATGATTGGGTCAATGGGTAGAAATATGTTTACGTGAATCCCCTAAAACCTAACAATTTTGATAAGTATTCTTGATTTGTGGTGATTGATTGTGTTAAAACTGTAAATTAACCTTATATAATGAGATTATTGTATTAGTTATAATTTTCTGAACGTTTGGTTTTTTAAGGAATCGAAATCGGAGGTCCGAAAGTCCTCCAACGATGAAAAACGCAGAAAATTCTGCATTCTATTTTTTTGTTAACGCAGGAATAACATTCTGTTTTGCGTTAACAGGTTAACCAAATGCGTTAACCGGTTAACACTGTTGAAAATCTGTTAGAAATTTGTATTCTGTCTTGCGTTAATAGGTTAACCAAATGCATTAACAGGTTAACACTGTTGAAAATCTGTTAGAAATTTGTATTCTGTCTTGCGTTAACAGGTTAACCAGATGCTTTAACAAGTTAACACTATTGAAAATCTGTTAGAAATTTGTATTCTGTCTTGCGTTAACATGTTAACCAAATGCGTTAACAGGTTAACACTGTTGAAAATATGTTAGAAATTTGTATTCTGTCTTGCGTTAACAGGTTAACCAAATGCGTTAAAAGGTTAACACTGTTGAAATTTACCAGGAAGTGTATTCTGTTTCGCGTTAACAGGTTAACCATATGCGTTAACCGGTTAACACTGTTTGAAAAGTGAAAAATTGAGATTTTAAGTGTTGTAATCCTTTTGAAATGAAATCTAATTGTGTGTATTTGATGATTAGTGTATATATGGGGATATGTGGAATGTTAAGATAATAGAGATGATCTTAATTGCATATTATGTGAATGGTGTAATTGTTATAAATGTGTATATGTACCATTGGTGGATAATTCATAGAGTTGAATTATGGTGATATGTGGAATGTTAAGATGGTAGAGATGATCTTAATTGTATATGTATTGGTATTTGTACATTCATTCATGGCATGGTCGACTTCATTGTGGAAGCGGTGAGACTGTGGGTTCACATGGTAATAGACGTTGATCCTTAATTGGAAATAGGCATAGCAGACGTTGATCGTTAATTGGAAATAGACGTAGTGGCTTGGATTCTAGATATTGAATCGGAAAGCGGTGGAACGTTGAGTCCATATAGACGTTGATCCTTAATTGGAAATAGGCGTAGTGGCTTTGATCTTGTCCGGATCGGAAGCGTGGCTTGGATTCTAGATATTGAATCGGAAAGCGGTGAAACTTTGGGTTCACATTGAGGTACCACATGCATAGAGTCACATGTCTTGCATTGAGTCACATTAGAGTTATGTGATAATTGAATGTTTGTATTGATGTGATTGTGAGGTGTGTATGAAATATAGTAATTGAATTTGGTGTTGTTTGGATACATAATTTGGAAATATGTGATTATGTGATAATTGTAGTTATGTGTATATTTGAGAACATAGTATAGGATTTTAATATTATACTCCTTGAGTTTTGATGGATGTTGAAACATGTGAAATAAATGTTAGTTAATATTATTTACATGGTTATACGAAGTGTGATGAATTCCTTTAATTGTTGATTTAATCATTGTGCTTTATTATAGTTCTTCATAATGATTTGAATTCTCACCCTTTCTGTTTGAATGTTACCTTTACATGGGTATCGTGCAGATACTCCAGAGTAGTATTGCTGAAGTAAGTGGACGGTAGCTCACTCGAGATTAGCCGGAGAGTTTCCGTATTTTAGTTTGAAGACTAGGTAATTAGTCAATGCTCTGGTCATGTAACACTGGGTAGATTAGTAGTATTGAACTCGTATCCTATTTGGATAAGTATTATGTTATTACTTGTGAACATGTTTATTTGCAATTGTTGTTGAGAGGCCATAGTGCCAAATATTCTGATTATGGTTTTAGAGATTATTGATGAAATGCATGAGTATTCATTATTTTCCGCTGCGAACGCATATTCTTGAATATTCATGATAATTGAAATGTGTTATTTGAAATGACCAGGTGTATTCTATATTGATGATGAATGATGTTGGTTTTTGAAAGCTTTCAGTTTTTGAAAACGCCGATGTGACGCCCTTTTGTTTATATGCGTGCTTATTTACTCTGATTATATGTTAAGTATCTTGGGGTAGAAAAAGGGGTGTTACACTCCATGTTTCACATCCTAACCTTGTACCACTATTACAACTGTAGAATTGAAGATGTTTCCAATTTTATCCTCCAACAGTATTATTCATCATCTATATAAAGAGGACAAAGGAATTGTGAAAATAAAAATACAACAGACAACTTTGATACAACAACAAAAAGAAAAGAACAACACTCACTACACTTAGAGCTTTTCATTTGTAAATTTTCATAAGTGTAAACTCTGAATTTCATTTTGTGTATCTTCTTGTTAAGAAGCATTCTTTTAAACTCATATCTTTGTATTATAACTTTGAGTTATTCCTTGATGGACTAAGTCTAGTATGTAGCCTCAAGAAGTCATTGACAATTAGTCTTTGACTTTTTCCTTGAGGGACTAAGTTTAGTCAGTTGCCTTGAGAAGTCACTGACAGTTGGTCTTTGAGTTTATAATTTGATTGATTAGTGGATTGGACTAATCTAGTTAGCGGTGAGCTATTATAAAAATTATTGTGTAATTTCATCTTTGTTGTTTGTGTCATTGGTTTGGTAAAAATTTGTCATATCTAAAATCTAGATCAACCCCTTCTTTCTTGTGTTTCCTGTACCTTCAAAACCGTCAGTTACTTGTCACTAATGGATTAAATCAACATAAATTAAAAAATTATACTTCTCCCTGTCATAATCTGAAGGCAACGTGATCGACATAACCAATCAATAAGGTAAGGTAATAGGGGCCTTCAGGGAACCCCTAATATGTAGGAATATCACGATCGTCACTTGTATCATAGCATTTACATCAGACATTTTGTAAAAAACTGGTTCAGTTACGAATTTATGTCAAAGTTAAAGAAAAATACGGTAAAACTATATTTTTATACCAATCTTTTAGAAAAGCCAGTAAAATGCATAAAAAATCCAGTAAAAACATAAATATTTAAAAAAAAAACGCATACTTACTTACTTGTAAATATTCGTGCAAGTCCTTGAAAAATCTGAAATGATACAATATGTTTTGAAAAATCTGAAATGTTTAATTTTTGTTTTACAATCTCATTTTTTATATCAAAAAGGTACTTTGGTCAAATTATCCAATGTGTAGGTAGAAAGTACGTATTTGTTGTCTTTTAATTTGGGCCAACAATTGAAGATGAAGCCCAAAAATGAAATTGAAATCTTGTGACCCAAGACATCCTTATTTGCTTCATTAATGAAAAATCCTTAAAAATCTTATTCATTAATGACAAATCCTTAAAAAATTGTTTTTTTAGCGTTCTAAGGTCAGAGCGTCAATCCTTCGTATGTACTCCCATATAAAGCCTGAATAAGAATTCTTGAAGCCCTGTCTTATGGCCCATAAGGAATCATTTGTGATAGGACTGTAGGTGTTTAATTGGCTGCATTATATGGTAAAACACTAGCTGGTTACAAATGTCTTGACTGATGTCATGACATAGTATGTATGTGTGACTTGTAGGTTAGAATATCTAACTGTACTCTGATGTCTTGACTGATGTCATGACACACTTGAGTAGTTACTGCAGGATTAGCTAACACAGGATTTATTGAATGTCAAACTGGATGCTGTGACATTCATACCTGTCAACAGATACTAAGAAATAGAACAGCTGGTGTTCTGTTAGAACTTAGTATTTATTTCCAGTCTGGTTATCAAGGAAAGACCAGACCTGGCATAAGGCCTACTGACTGAATGTCAAATTGGATGTTATGACATTCATCACTGACAGCAGCTACTGAACATTAGACAGAGTGGTGTTCTGCTATACTTCAGCATGTAACTTAGTTTGTTCTTCAAGAGAATAACAAAACTAACTTAAGGCCAAATGTGTAAATGTTAAGTTGGACACTTTAACATTTATTAATGTAAGTTGTTACTGTAGTATGGTCATTTTGATCATGTACAGGTCAGCAAAATTGTACAGTCTGTTTTCTGGAAAAACAGACTCAGCATATGGACCTTGATGTCGAGCTGAATGTCGTGACATTCATTTCTGACAGCATATGCTAAATTGTAGGTTGTTCAGTTTTCTGTTTCAGCTTTTCTTGGGCTATTCTTCAGGAAGTCAACAGCTTAGAGAAAAACCAGGAAACCAACAACCAAGTTACATTTAACGAACCTAACAAATAGCCTATTTGTTAGTAACCTAAATGTTGAATTTATGGGAACTCGTGTGACCTTAAATTCAGGAGAATACAGGTGCAAAAGCCCAGGTACTGCAATATAAAAAGGAAGGCGTTCCTTCATTCAGTTTCGGGGATTTTGAGGCGTGAAGATTTTATGTGTCCATCATACTTCACTGCTGTATTTTTGTGAGTCTTGTATTAGACGTAACTTGTAAGCCAAGCCATTATCAAGTAGATGATTGCTGTGGCATAGGGTGTTCATTGAGTTGTAAGTGTTGTGTCGCTCAAAGCTTTTAAGCGTGAGTGCTGTGTATCTTGATTAAAGCTGTGAAGCACAATCAAGAGTTGTTTGAAGTGTGACTTCAACTTGTCTTTAATATTGTTTAAAGATAGTAATCATTGAGGTGATTGAGGGGGAGTGAGTAGGAACTCTGATCTTAGTTTAAGATTGAAATTGCATTGGGTAGGGATTAAGTGATAAGTTGATACTACTAATAGTGGATTTCCTCCCTGGCTTGGTAGCCCCCAGATGTAGGTCATGTTGGACTGAACTAGGTAAACAATTACTTGTGTTATTTACTGCACTTACCTTTAAGTTCTGCATAATTCCTGTCTGTGCAGAATTGGATGTCATAATAACCCGTGTGACATCCAAAGTCTGATAACTAGAATTTCAATTGGCATCAGAGCAGGCACCCTGCCTGTGAATTTCTGGGTGAGATCTAGGGAAGTTACTTTCTAGTACCATGGACAAGGATTTAGGACACTCAAACAGACCACCCATGTTGGATGGCTCTAATTATGATGACTGGAAGCCTCGTATGATAGCCTTCTTAAGGTCTCTAGACAGCAAAGTCTGGAGAGCTGTCTACAAAGGATGGGAACATCCAATGAGGACAGGTGAAGATGGAGTCAGTGTGCAGATTCCTGAAGAAGAGTGGGACAAGGAGCAAGAGGCATTAGCTCTTGGAAATTCCAAGGCCTTGAATGCATTGTTCAATGGAATCAGTAAGAACATCTTCAGGCTGGTACACCACTGTGAACTAGCTAAGGAAGTTTGGGATACTCTCAAGGTAACTCATGAAGGTACTTCCAAGGTGAAGATGTCCAAACTTCAGATGCTGACCACCAAGTTTGAAAATCTGAGGATGAAAGAGGATGAGACTATTCATGACTTTCACATGAATATTCTTGAAATTGCAAACACCTCTGGTGGACTAGGTGAGAAAATGGCTGAAGAGAAACTTGTAAGAAAGATTCTCAGGTCCTTGCCTAAGAGATTTGCTATGAAGGTCACAGCCATAGAGGAGGCACAGGACATCTGCAATATGAAGGTGGATGAGCTCATTGGTTCTCTCCAAACCTTTGAAATGGGCTTGTGTGAGAATGTTGAAAAGAAGAACAAAAGCATAGCTTTTGTATCTAATGCTGAAGAGGAGTCAGAAGCAGGATATACTGAAGGTGATGAAAGTATATCAGAAGCCTTACCCATGCTTGGGAGACAGTTCAACAAGTTCGTGAAGAAGATTGATCAAAGAGGGAGACCTAATGTCAAGAACATCCCGTCTGACATCAGGAAAAGATCAACTTCTGAAGAAAAGTTCAACCAAGGCAAGGGAATCCAGTGTCATGGTTGTGAAGGGTATGGACACGTCAGAGCTGAATGTCCTACTTATCTCAAGATGAAACAGAAGGGGCTAACTATCACATGGTCTGAAGGAGATTCTGAAAGTGAATCTGAAGGAGAATCTTCCAAACATGTCACTGCACTAACCAGTGTTTGTGCCTCTGATGATGACTCAAGTGCAGATGAACTGACCTTTGATGAACTTGCTGCAGCCTATAAGAAGCTGTGTACCACCAGTGCAGAAGTGCGTGCACAAGGAGAAAAACAGAAGAACCTCATCAAGGAACTGGAAGATGAGAGACAGAAGCAACTGTCTGTCATAGAGGGTCTAAATGGTGAGATAGCCCTGTTGACCTCCAAGCTGAATCAGATGACCAAATCCATCAGAATGATGAATAAGGGAACTAACATCTTGGAAGATATACTAAAGGTGGGACAGCAGTCTGGAACCAAATCTGGCCTAGGATTTGGGAAAAGATCCTCAGCTGAACACAAACGCCCAAAGGCAAAAGTTCAGAAGTTCAAGCGGAAGTCAAAGCCAATGTCTCAACATTGAGGAACTAGGATGAATGATCATCAGAAGAGGAAATACCAGGAGTGGAGGTGTCACCACTGTGGTAGGCTTGGTCATATAAAAGCCTTCTGCTACTGGATTCATGGTTTCCCTAACCAAGCCACGCATGTCAGGCCTAAGCATAAACCATATAAGCGTTATGTTCCCATCAAGAAGCAACAATGGTATGCTAGGATAGCACACACTGCTCTAAGGGCCTCTACCAGAGAAGACTGGTACTTTGACAGTGGATGCTCAAGACATATGACTGGTATGGAAAATCTACTGGTGGATATCTCACACTACCAGCTATGTGACCTTTGGTGATGGTGCCAAAGGTAAAATAAAAGGTGTGGGTAAGCTGGACTGCTCTGGAGTTCCAAAACTGAATAATATGCTGTTAGTAAGAGGACTAACTGCAAACCTCATCAGCATAAGTCAGCTGTGTGATCAAGGGTTTCATGTTCAGTTTACTAAGGAGCTTTGCATTGTGGCTAATGGTGACAATCAGGAAGTTATGAGAGGAACCAGGTCCAAAGATAACTGTTATCTGTGGGAACCTAAAGTCTCTAACTTTTCTACAATATGCTCCTCAACCAAGGAAGAACAGGAGGTGAAGATGTGGCATAGATGTCTTGGACATCTCCACTTAAGGGGAATGAAGAAGATTATATCCAAGGAAGCAGTCAGAGGGATCCCAAAGCTGCTTATTGATGAAGGAAGAGTCTGTGGTGAATGCCAAGTGGGCAAGCAAACCAAGATGTCACATCCGAAGCTGGGACATCCTACAACTTCCAGAGTTCTGGAACTGTTGCATATGGACTTAATGGGACCTATGCAGGTTGAAAGTCTTGGTGGGAAGAGATATGCCTACGTGGTGGTTGATGACCATTCCAGATACACGTGGATAAGCTTCATCAGAGAGAAGTCAGATACATTCGATGTCTTCAAAGACCTGTGCATCAGACTTCAAAGGGAAAAGGACAGTTGTGTGGTCCGAATTAGGAGTGATCATGGTACGGAGTTCAAGAACTCCAAGTTTGATGAGTTTTGCTCGTCTGAAGGAATAAGTCATGAGTTCTCCTCCCCTATAACTCCCCAGCATAATGGGATAGTTGAAAGAAAAAATAGAACTATTCAAGAATCTGCCAGAGCAATGATTCATGCAAAGAAGCTCCCCATGCACTTTTGGGCTGAAGCAATGAATACCGCATGCTATGTTCACAACAGAGTCACCTTGAGAAAAGGAACCTCCTCCACTCTGTATGAAATATGGAAAGGCAGAAAACCTACTGTGAAGTACTTTCATATCTTTGGATGTAAATGCTACATTCTCACAGATCGTGAACAGAGAAGAAAGCTAGATCCGAAAAGTGATGAGGGTATATTTCTGGGATACTCAACTAACAGCAGAGCCTACAGAGTGTTCAACTACAGGACCAATGTCCTGATGGAATCCATAAATGTTATTGTGGACGATAAAGAGGAAGGAACCGATGTCATGGAGGATGTTGAAACATTCCTTGACAGTTCAACTGACATTCCTGTCAAGTCTGAAGAAGTAGAGGAACCTCCTCCTGAATGTGAAGTAGATGCAACCACCAAAGCGCCATCTATCATAATTCAGAAAGACCACCCTAAGGATCTTATCATAGGGGATCCCAATAGTGGTGTGACTACCAGGTCACGGGGAATAAGCTCAAATTCCTGCTTTGTATCCAAGGTTGAACCAAAAAATGTGAAAGAAGCCCTGACTGATGAATACTGGATCATTGCCATGCAAGAGGAACTTGAGCAGTTCAAAAGGAATGAAGTATGGGAGCTAGTTCCAAGACCTGAAGGGACCAACATCATTGGTACCAAATGGATCTACAAAAACAAATCTGATGAGAAAGGAGTAATTACTAGGAATAAGGCAAGACTAGTGGCTCAAGGATACACTCAAGTTGA
The DNA here is from genome assembly GCF_024323335.1 of Lathyrus oleraceus. Classification (NCBI taxonomy): domain Eukaryota; kingdom Viridiplantae; phylum Streptophyta; class Magnoliopsida; order Fabales; family Fabaceae; genus Lathyrus; species Lathyrus oleraceus. The sequence continues at coordinate 52,470 of NW_026112576.1, forward strand.
AGGGGTAGATTTTGATGAGACATTTGCTCCTGTGGCTAGGCTTGAGTCCATCAGATTGCTGTTAGGGGTAGCATGCATCCTGAAGTTTAAACTATTCCAAATGGATGTGAAGAGTGCATTCTTGAATGGCTACTTGAATGAAGAAGTCTTTGTGGAACAACCTAAAGGGTTTTGTGATCCTAACCAACCTAAGCATGTATACAAGTTGAGGAAAGCCTTGTATGGGTTGAAACAAGCACCTAGAGCATGGTATGAAAGGTTGACCGAATTTCTGACCTCAAATGGATACAGAAAAGGTGGAATAGATAAAACCTTGTTTGTGAAGGATGAAGACGGCAAAATCATGATTGCTCAAATCTATGTGGATGATATAGTCTTTGGTGGAATGTCAGAACAAATGGTTCAACAATTTGTTCACCAGATGCAATCTGAGTTTGAAATGAGTCTAGTTGGAGAACTGACCTATTTCCTTGGAATGCAAGTAAACCAAATGGAGGACTCTATGTTTCTCTCCCAAAGCAAGTATGCCAAGAACATAGTTAAGAAGTTTGGTATGGATAATGCTAGGCACAAGAGGACTCCTGCACCTACTCATCTGAAGTTAACCAAAGATGATGGAGGGCCTGGTGTTGATCAATGCTTGTATAGAAGCATGATAGGAAGCCTACTTTACCTAACTGCAAGTAGACCTGACATTTCTTATGCAGTTGGAGTATGTGCTAGATACCAAGCAGAGCCTAAAGTGAGCCACTTGAATCAAGTCAAAAGGATTCTCAAGTACATCAATGGGACTTGTGACTATGGGATGCTGTATTCACATGGGTCTGAACCTGTCCTATCTGGGTACTGTGATGCTGACTGGGCTGGGAGTGCTGATGACATAAAAAGCACATCAGGTGGATGTTTCTTCTTAGGAGACAATCTCATATCTTGGTTCAGCAAGAAGCAGAATTGTGTTTCTCTGTCCACTGCAGAGGCTGAATACATAGCTGCTGGAAGCAGTTGTTCCCAACTGGTTTGGATGAAACAGATGCTCACTGAGTACAATGTCACTCAAAATGTTATGACACTGTTCTGTGATAATCTCAGTGCCATCCATATCTCCAAGAATCCCATCCAACACAGCAGGACCAAACATATTGACATTAAGCACCACTTCATCAGAGATCTGGTGGAAGACAAGGTGATCACTTTGGTACATGTAGCCACGGACCTTCAACTGGCTGACATATTTACAAAGGCTCTGGATGCTACTCAGTTTGAAAACTTAAGGAGCAAACTGGAAATATGTCTCTCTGAGACCTTATAGAAACCACTGATGTTTGGGATGTATTGTTTAATATCTCTGCCTATTAAACAATTGGTACTATGCTCTGATTGGTTAACAGATCACAGCTATGCTACTTGCAACAAGTGTGGCTACAAGAGGGTAAGGAGACACCCTTCCGTGAGAAGGCCAATGTACCTGCAGGAATTCAAGGATGCTGTTCATGCAGGAGTAGTTCTGGATGTCAGAAACAAAATCATGGCATCTGATATGGTGGTACCTACTGTAAAGCAAAAGTGGGTGATTACTTGATCAAAGCTGTGAAGCAAGATCAAGTGGATGATAACTTGGTTGAAACTGTGAAGTAAAACCAAGTCTGTAACTCTGTCATTATTCTCTGGTTTTGTTGTTGGCTTTGGCAACATTTTTGACAAAAAGGGGGAGTAATAACCACCACCCCTGACAAACAGAGTGGGTCTTTACAACAGATTCGCGTGACAGATTCCCTCCCCTGCAGCTGCTGTGTGTTGAAGTTTAGATTTAACTTCTGTATGTGTGTGCTGCTGTGTGAAGTTTTTTTTAACTTCCATGTGTGTGAGTGTGCTGCCACTCTGAGTGTATTAGCTAGTATTATTTCCTGCTAGGTGTGTGATTCTGCTGCTATGAACTCTGTTATGGGGATCAAAGTGTTTTAGCCAAAAATTTGCCAAAGGGGGAGTTTGTAGGTGTTTAATTGGCTGCATTATATGGTAAAACACTAGCTGGTTACAAATGTCTTGACTGATGTCATGACATAGTATGTATGTGTGACTACATTGTAGGTTAGAATATCTAACTGTACTCTGATGTCTTGACTGATGTCATGACACACTTGAGTAGTTACTGCAGGATTAGCTAACACAGGATTTATTGAATGTCAAACTGGATGTTGTGACATTCATACCTGTCAACAGATACTAAGAAATAGAACAGCTGGTGTTCTGTTAGAACTTAGTATTTATTTCCAGTCTGGTTATCAAGGAAAGACCAGACCTGGCATAAGGCCTACTGACTGAATGTCAAATTGGATGTTATGACATTCATCACTGACAGCAGCTACTAAACATTAGACTGAGTGGTGTTCTGCTATACTTCAGCATGTAACTTAGTTTGTTCTTCAAGAGAATAACAGAACTAACTTAAGGCCAAATGTGTAAATGTTAAGTTGGACACTTTAACATTTATTAATGTAAGCTGTTACTGTAGTATGGTCATTTTGATCATGTACAGGTCAGCAAAATTGTACAGTCTGTTTTCTGGAAAAACAGACTCAGCATATGGACCTTGATGTCGAGCCGAATGTCGTGACATTCATTCCTGACAGCATATGCTAAATTGTAGGTTGTTCAGTTTTCTGTTTCAGCTTTTCTTGGGCTATTCTTTAGGAAGTCAACAGCTTAGAGAAAAACCAGGAAACCAACAACCAAGTTACATTTAATGAACCTAACAAATAGCCTATTTGTTAGTAACCTAAATGTTGAATTTATGGGAACTCGTGTGACCTTAAATTCAGGAGAATACAGGTGCAAAAGCCCAGGTACTGCAATATAAAAAGGAAGGCGTTCCTTCATTCAGTTTCGGGGATTTTGAGGCGTGAAGATTTTATGTGTCCATCATACTTCACTGCTGTATTTTTGTGAGTCTTGTATTAGACTTAACTTGTAAGCCAAGCCATTATCAAGTAGATGATTGCTGTGGCATAGGGTGTTCATTGAGTTGTAAGTGTTGTGTCGCTCAAAGCTTTTAAGCGTGAGTGCTGTGTATCTTGATTAAAGCTGTGAAGCACAATCAAGAGTTGTTTGAAGTGTGACTTCAACTTGTCTTTAATATTGTTTAAAGATAGTAATCACTGAGGTGATTGAGGGGGAGTGAGTAGGAACTCTGATCTTAGTTTAAGATTGAAAATGCATTGGGTAGGGATTAAGTGATAAGTTGTAAACGGGTGAGTTTAGCTTTGAATTGATACTACTAATAGTGGATTTCCTCCCTGGCTTGGTAGCCCCCAGATGTAGGTCATGTTGGACTGAACTGGGTAAACAATTACTTGTGTTATTTACTGCACTTACCTTTAAGTTCTGCATAATTCCTGTCTGTGCAGAATTGGATGTCATAACAACCCGTGTGACATCCAAAGTCTGATAACTAGAATTTCAAGGACCACAATCACACATATCACAATTGATCGGAAAATACTCGTAACATATAATTTTAACACAACAAATTAAACATACAAAATAAACGTGTGCAAAAAAACATAATAAACTTTTATACCTGAAATAGGCTCATGTAACCGACAAATTTCCTCATCTCAAAGGTGGTTGTCTCTTCAAGGGCGTGATAGAGTAGTGTCACCGTAAAATAACTTTATGCCCAAGTATGAAATCCAAGATCAACAAACAAGGATATGCACCTCACATTACTATAGACATGTGTCCTATATGCCCAAATAATTCATCCAACAAGATGCAACATGTACGCCATAATGGCCTCCTAGTATAGAGAATACTCCACCAATGATGCATAAGTCTCTCGGAGTCAAGATGTGAGGGCAAATATGCCTAGTCCTTATTTATAATAATGTCAAACCTCTTTATTCGCCCACATCGTATCTTTGAATAATATCATTATAACATAGAAAGCATTCATCCTTTAACATGTTCAAAATATAGGTTCCGTGTGTTCAAGCATATATGAACATATCTTATATGTGAATCATGCACTTAATTATAGTAAGCATCCTAGGTTCATAAGAGATAGGCTAAATTAGCCATAATATGTTGGAAAACTCATTTTTGGAAGTTAAACCTCTGTGAGTCGACTCATGACTCAAAGCAAAACCTTCGGGTCTGAACAGGTCGACTCACAGGTTGACTCATTCCTGGAAAACCTGAATGAGTCGACTCATGCACTCTTTAGTTAGACTCATTTCCCAAACATATTGCCACGGGTCCGAAGATGTCAACTCATAGGTCGACTCAACCATGTAATAAAATCCGTTTGAGTCGACTCGTCGCTTGTTTCACTTAATTTTCTGCTGTGTCACTTTGTGAATTTTTTTTATTATGTAGTTATTTGTCCATACATCATATAAACATTCAAATGTCTCTTCTTCATCAAAACAACAAGAAAAGTGAAAGATATACACCAAAGTGCTCATCATCATCATTCTTCATTGCATTTCTCAATAATCACACATAATAATCTTTGTTGAGCATTGTGCATTGCAGCTGTGATAACGTCCAAATAAGATTGGATTATCTTAGTTTGGGTTGAGACTTTGTGTGGGTTTTTCTTGAATAAAACCCTTGAGGTTTTGTCCTCCAAGAATTAGGAGTTTTTGCACTAACCTTTGCTTCGCAGATTCAACCGAGTGAAAAGTTTGAAGAATGGAAGGTTCGGCCAAACAAGTAGCGGTAAACAGAGGATTGTGAAGAAAGCTTAGGGTTCAAGAAAATTGCATTCGAAATCAGCCGAGCTGAAGTTTTGGAGGACGAGGCGTTCGTCCAATAAGGTAGCGGTAAACGGAGGTTTGTTCGAAGTGATTGAAGATCTTGGTTCAACTCGAATCAAGGGGAGAGAATAGAATAGGATCTGCAACAACTCTAGAAGTTGATCACCAGTGATCATTTGTTCTCTTGTATTGACTTTGCAACGTGTTAATAAAAACATCTCAATTCTATATTTAGAATTGAGGGCAGACGTACCCTAGGCGAGGACGATAGGGGAACTGCCTCAACAAATCCGGTCTTGTTCTCTTTATCCCTTAACTCTTTAAATTTTGCATAATTACTTTGTGTGTGAAATTGATCGTAAAATCAATATCGCTTGATTGGCGTGCATATCAACTGTTCGATAAATTGTTTAAGTAAAATTCTGCACATTCAACTTAAGTGAAATTGATACTTGGTGTGAAGTGCACACCAAGTGTTCGACAAAATTAATTTCGCACAAACTTAGTAATATTTTCCTTGATCTCTTATTGTGTTGAGCATCATTAGAGGTAACGATATCAAGGATCATAGTAGTTAATTGATTGTTTTAGATAGGGGTTGATTTTCTCCATCTTAAGTAATTATGCAAGAGGGTGATGGAATAGAATAGAGACGAAAATGAGCACCCTGTTAAACTTAAACCCATCCAATATCATCCCTTTTATAACCCCTAAGTATGTAATTGCACTCATAGTTTCTAGCTCTATGGTCATCAATGAAGGGGTGAAAAAGTTACTAGCAAGAGGGTGATGGAATAGAATAGAGACATTGTCAATGGTAATAGTTATCTCACTAAATGGAATATGAAATGTAGATTTATCCTTATTCCATCATTTAACAAAATAAAATAACAATGAAGCATCAAGAATGGTGAGCGAATAATCCACTAATGGCAGCAGACCATAATCATCTACTAGTATCCTAACCTCCTTCGGCATATGCACTTCCGGGAATTTCTTCAACTTAGACCATGATTACATACCATCAATGGGATATAGTCTTGTAACAATTGAAGCATGAACGTTTTCGAACAAGTTTGATTCTACGTCTACAATCCTTGAGTTTTGATGGTAACGAAGTATAAAGAATAATTTTGTACTCTAATGATTTGTTAAGTGTGCAGAATTTGAACAAGCCAAATGTTGGATAAAACAGACTCTAAATAAGTCAGATGCTGAATAAAGAAGACTCTGAACAAAGCTGGAAAAAACACTCTGGACTTTGGATAAAAAGACTATGGACTTAATCAGACTATGGACTCTAGACTTCATCAGACTTTGGACTCTAGACTTCATTAGACTCTGAACTTCATCAGACTCTGGACTCTGAAATAAATAAGACTTTGAACTCTGGACACCATCAGATTCTGAAGTAAAGGTTAAATAAAAAGAAGTACTAAACTGATAGTCAACTCTAGATAACAAAGTCAACACTTCTGAAGCAAATAATCCAGACTTACTCTAATATATTCATGCCTCATGTTCACTAGAATCTGAAGTCTATCTTCAAGGCTCTAAACTCCGATTAAGCTTCAAAGCATCTCATATACGAAGCCAATAATTTGGAGAACAGTGATTGAAATAATATTCTTTATAATCGTACGTTCAAGTGGAAAAATCAAATGTTTCTCTAAATGACAAATATGTTAGAACTATTAAGGAATGTACCCCCAATAGTACTCCATGTTTCACGACTCAACCTCGTACCACTGTTACAGCTTTGGAATTAAAAATGTTTTTAATTCTATCCTCCAACGAAATTATTCATCATCTATATAAAGAGGACAAATGGATTATGAAAATGAAAACACAACAAGCAAGTTAAATACAACAACGAAAAGAAAAGAACAACACTCGCTACACTTAGAGCTTTTGATTTGTATATTTTCATAAGTGTAAACTCTGAATTTCATTTTGTGTATCTTCTTGTTAAAAAGCATTCTTGTAAACTCATATCTTTGTATTGTAACTTTGAGAAATTCCTTGAGGGACTAAGTTTAATCTGTATCCTCAATAAGTCATTGATAGTTAGTCTTTGAGTTTTTCCTTGAGGGACTAAGTTTAATCAGTAGCCTTGAGAAGTCACTGACAATTGGTCTTTAAGTTTGTAATCTGATTGATTAGTGGATTAAATCCTTGTGAGAAAGCGAAGTCACTCTAGCGAGTGGCATGGACTAACCTAGTTAACGGTGAACCAATATAAAAATCATTGTGTATTTTCATTTTTATTGTTCGTGTTATTGGTTTGGTAAAAAAGTTTCATATTTGACACCTAATTCAAGTGTCTATTTCTTGTGTTTCTTATACCTTCAAAACCGCTAGTTACTTATCCCTAATGAATTAAATCAACATAAATTAAAAAAATTATACTTCTCCTTGCATAATCTGAAGGCAACATGATTGACATATCCAATCAATAATGTAAGGTTAGAGTGCCCTCCAGGGAACCCCTCATATGTAGGAATTTCATGACTGTCACATGTATTATAGCATTTACATCAGACAGTTTGAAAAAAACTGGTATTCAGTTACGAATTCATGTCAAACTTATAGAAAATTATGGTAAAACTATATTTATATACCAATCTTTTAAAAAAACCAATAAAATGCATAAAAAAATATCGGATATTTCTTAACAAAAGCAAAAAATCTAGTAAAAATATAAATATTAAAAGAAACGCATACTTATTTGTAAATATTACTGTAAGCCCTTGAAAAATCTGAAATAATACATTATATTTTAAAAAATCCAAAATATTTAGTTTTTGTTTAACAATTTCATTTTTTTTAATCAAAAGGGTACTTTGCTCAAATTATCCAATGTGTAGAGTGCTGGATAGAAAGTGAGGGGTGCTTGAGATAAACCTCTATTGTCTTTTAATTTGGGCCAAACAGTTGAAGATGAGGCCCAAAACTTAGGTTGAAATCTTGTGACCCAAGACATCCTTATTTGATTCATGCAACATAATCACATTAACATAGTATCTCAAATTAATGCGCTTTAAGTAAAAGAATCAATTAAATAAAAATATAAATAACATAATTCATGCAACAACAAATTAAACATAAGTCCCAACAGGTTTGAAATAGGCGAAATGACTATGTCGAATAGATTGTACTAACCTAGTTAACGGTGAGCTAGTATAAAAATTATTGTGTATTTTCATCTTTGTTGTTTGTGTCATTGGTTTGGTAAAAAAATTTCATATATGAAACCTAATTCAACCCCCTCTTTCTTGTATTTCTTGTGCCTTAAAAATCGTCAGTTACTTTCAATTAGGCATGGCAATGGGGCGGGTCGGGGACGGTTTTTACCTCCCCCAAACCCAAACCCGAATTCCCAAACAATCCCCGTTCCCCGTCCCAAACCCAAATGGGGATGGAGAATTAAAACCCAAAGTCGTCCCAAACGGGTTCAGTTTGGGTTCGGGTATCCCAGCCCCGCCACCATCCATTTAATAAAATCAATTTTTTAAATAGAAATATTTATTTTTTACAAAATCAAATTATATTACAAATAATAAAATAAAATAATCTAAAAAAATTACATACATACATTTCGAATATTTTAAATAATTAATACAAATCAAAATATCAAAATATTGGCCACTTAATTAATATTTTAAATTATCAAAAATAAATAATAATGTATATAATAAAGTAAACGGGGCGGGTTCGGGGTGGGTACTAGTATCCCCATTACCCGACCCGTCCCCATATTTTATAATCGAGGAAAACCCAAATCCAAATCCAGTCAAAGCGGGTTTTTCCCGTCAACTACGGGGCGGGTTCGGGTAGGTACCCGCGGGTACGGGTTATGTTATCATGCCTACTTTCAATTAATCACTAATGCATTAAATCAACATAAGTTTAAAAAATTACGCTTCTCCCTGCCATAATCTGAAAATGATGTAAGGTTAAAGGGTCCTTCGGGGAACCCCTTATATGTAGGAATATCATGACCGTCACATGTATCATAACATTTACATAAGACAGTTTGAAAAAAATTGGTATTCGATTACGAATTTATGTAAAACTTATAGAAAAATACGGTAAAACTATATTTTTTATACCAACAAACCGGAACACTTTAGAGAAGTGTTCCGGTATACACTTTTCAAACCGGAAGACTTACTCTTAAGTGTTCCGGTATACAATGCAAAAACGCCAAAAAATTTTCTTCTCCGGAAGTCTTCAACGAAAATGGTAAAAAAATTTTGAAACGGAAAATATACCCTATTTATATGAGGGTATTTTGGTCAAAAAAATTTAAATGTAGGGGTATGGGTACAATTGTAGGGGTATAGGATAAAATTTTCCCTTATTTGCTTCATTAATGACAAATCCTTAAAAAAAAATCTTAATTAATGACAAATCCTGAAAAAAATCTTCTTCATTAATGACAAATCCTTAAAATAATTGTTTTTGTTGAGCTTCTAGGGTTTGTTTCGTCAACGGTCACAAGAAAGTCTGTGAACAATAGCTTGTATAAATAACCAGTCGCGCTATCTGTAGCATTCATTCTCTCTCTCTGTTTTCTTCAACACTCTCTCTACGATCACCATTCCCGCTACCTGTAACATTCATTCTCTCTCTTTTCTTCAACACTCTCTCTACGATCAATTCTATATCGATCTTTTGTTCAATCAATTCTGTGTTGTTTGCTGTAACAAGAATGACGATACCACTTTCAATGGTTGATGATGTTGCTATCTTTGATTTATGTCAACAACATCACGGCCACAACATGTTACCTGTCTATGTTCTCTTTGATTCTCGTACCATGTCTCACAACCACCCAACAAGAACACCACACTGGTCTGTCATAGATCAAGCTCGTATCGCCAGCAACCTCAACAATGTTTCATCAACCGTGTCTGTGGTAGATGAAACTGTTATCTATGATTCTCCTATGGGCAATGTTCCAAGAAGATCAAGGATTAATCATCAAACGGGTCATCCCCGCCACCACCACAACAATGGTACTAGAGCTTCTCCACCTGTGATCCGTGTTCAAAATACTAGACCTTCTCCTGTGGTGATCCCTGTTCAAGATACTTCGCAACATCTCACAACATCCACAACAGATGCAGAATCCATCTGTTGCATTTGTCTTGTTGACTTGTCTAATGGTTCTTCCACGCCAATTCGGTTGCGCTGCTCTCATCTATTTCATAGCCACTGCATTCAAAAATGGAATAGCATTAAGAAAACTTGTCCACTCTGTCGCGCCAATGTTTAATTTTCATACAATCATACTACTACTTGTGTTTAGGTTTGATTAGCTAGTATTACCACACATTCCTTCAAGCCCTCTTACCTATGATACATGTCTCTTGGAGTTCTGTTTGTTAGTATCAGTTCTACATAAAACATATATGTCCTTTTGTCTATCTTTTCCTTATTCTCTGTCAATATGTGCTGTGTCTTTTCCTTATTCTCTGTCAATATGTGCTGTGTCTTTTCCTTATTCTCTGAATTACTTTCTATTGATCTAGATGTGTAATACAAGGATTTGCTGGTATTTCCTAATGGAGGCTGTGATATCACCCAATTAAAGAAACTCAGTGTTACTAATTGCCACAGCTTTCTGCACTTTCTCAAGATATTGGAAAATTGGAGAACTTAGAACTTCTAAGGCTGAGGAATTTGGTAATCTGTGCAGTCTAATGCGAGTAGCATTGTTTGGAGGATGTCGACGGTAATGGCAAAGGCAACGGAACGACTTTATCAAAGACTTCCACAAATCATAGTGATGGAGGCAATTCGGGCTGAGAAAACTATAATTGAATATGTATTAAACTAGAGTAGATAGAGGGTATTGGGTATTCTAGTAGTGTTAGTGCTTTTGACTATGGTTTTATTTTGTATTTTAGTTAACATGCTATGGTTCTGATTTAGTAGTTTATATAACAAACTTTGTGTAACAGCTTTTAATTGTATTAGTGATATAACTTTTTTATTCACATATATTATGGCTCTTTCTTTGCTGGTTTTTGGTACATGTATCTCTTTTCTCTTCATTGGATGGTCCAATACTTACAGTTTTAGGAATGGTTACTATCAAAAGATAATTTGAAATGTGCATGTCACTAGTTCTATTATTTTTGTGAAGACTGTATAATAGGCCTGACAGCAATTCATAGCAGATTGCTGAAGGTAATGTGTATGTTAATATTTTGATTGCTCTAAGGAAGTTGAAGTATATAGGAAGATCATTTTTGGGCTAGGTTGTTTTTAATTGCCCTTTTAGTTGCACTAAAATTTACAAAGAAAATGCGTTTGATCGTAAGTGATGCTACTATTTTTCATTAATGTTCACATATTTTATTTTAGTAAGTGGAAAACGGCTCGTAAAATCGTGTAAAATTAAAAACGGGTGGGATACACCATAATAAAGGTTGGGGGTGGAAACCTTGATTCGTCCTACCGACGGGCCTTAAAACCCCAAAGTTTAAAAATGGTAAAAAAGAAAATTTTATCTCATTCTCCATCAATGATCCCGTACCCTTATATTATAATATTTTGGACTAAAATACCTTCATATAAACAAGTTCTATTTTCATACATTTTCATTTTCACATCAGTCTCACTAAAGTCTTTCAAAAATTCAAACTGTCTCGTTGCAAACCGGAACACATTTGATTTTGAGATTTGATTTTGCATCTAACCTTATATTTTGAGGATAACAATACATAGATTTTTAGAGAATAATTTTGTATCCTAATTATTCTGTATTAAACCATAGTAGATAAAGGATATTGAGAAAATTTCAAGTTCTATATTGATTAGAGATCGACTTCTCAGTGATGAAAGAATTTATAACAATAAGTTAGTCAAATTCTAACTGTGTCTTTTAAATTTTTTTTTGTATTGTATTGTAGTTAACACAGCGATTGTGCAGTTGTTTATTTGAATTTTTTATGAACATATTGTATAATATAATGTAGTTGATAATTTAAAGGTCATTCTAATTTTATTCATTAATACACTTAAATGAATAAGACTCGTAAAAATAAAAGTAAGACTCCTAAAGATAAAACATTTATCCTTAATTTATGTAATTATTAAAAGTATAAAATAAAAACTATGCATACTATATCAGAATCATAGTCGTTATGCAATTTAATCGTTAATAAGAAAGAAGTGGAGATTTGAAATGCAAAAACATTTATATAAAAGTAGATGAAAATAGGGCTACACCAAAATTCTATTTTCTAGATTAATAAGGAATACTTCATTCTTTTTCCAAACAAAATTGATTACAATCTTAATTTGTACTCCCTCTATCTTAAATTTTAAGACGCTTTATAAAAATACTTTTTGTCTTAAATTATAAATTACTTTACAATTCTAATGCAATCTTTATAAATTACTCAACAAAATCATATAATAATGGAGCATCAAACACGGTCAACAAACAATCCACCAGCGACAACAAATCATCATCATTTCCTAACCTTCCTTGGCCTCTGTACTTCTGGGAGTTTCTTCAACTTCATACCATGAGTTGGAACCTTAAATGGGACTCATTTATGTAACAATTAAAGCATAAACCATCAGATTATTTTAATTAATCACTTATATTTAAAATAAACATAATTAAAAAATTTATACTTCTCCCTGCCATAATTTGAAGGCAACGTGATCAATATACACATTCAACAATGTAAGGCTGGAGGGCCCTCCAAGGAACCCATCATCAGTAGGAACGCCATGAATGTCACATGTATCATCCTAATAAGACACCTTTTTATCATCCTCATGCATCGCCTCTGGAATGATCATCTCTATCTCCTCTACGACGGAGAGTACTTGATCCACGAGTCTCTTTGATCCTCATGCGGTGAGAACTGGTAGGAGTTACTCTACTCACCCTAATATGTAAATGACTGTCACCATTATTTGCACAGTCTGCACTAGAGCTCTGTGCAACATGCTTAATAGGTATCTTGCTAAGTATAGGTATGATTTTACCATATCATCTTATCCGTCGCACTAAAAACATAAAAAACAACAACCTATCAAATGCTTTAAAAAAATCAGGGTCACCCATAAAAACTATCGAATTAAAAAAAGTAGAGTTTCTCCCTTGCATTTTCATTGAATCTTTAGAAAAGTCGGTATATATCATAGCATTTACACCAATTTGTTTTTGAAAAAATTAGTTTCCCCTTACAAATTTATATCATACTTTTTAGAAAAATACGGTAAAAACAATTGTTTTGACATCAGTATTTTAAAAATCCAATAAAAATGCATAAAGAATACTAGATATTTCTTAACTAATCAAAAAATTCAATAACAATATAAATATTTTTAAAAAATTGCATACTTGTAAATATTCGGGCAAGTCCTTGAAAAATCCGAAATGATAAAATATTTTTTGAAAAATCTGAAATGTTTACTTTTTGTTTTACAATTTCACATTTTTTTTATCAAAAGGATACTTTGGTTAAATTATCCAAATGTGTAGGGGTGTAAGGTAGAAAGTGATGGGTGTGTGTTATAAACTTCTATTTATTGACTTTTTATTTGGGCCAATAGTTGAAGATGAGGATTAAAAATGAGATTGAAATCTTACTCCGCTATATAGTGTTATTTTAATTTCATTAACACCATATAAAATCATACCAATATATAATAATTTACAATAAAAGAATATAATGTCATACAATGTAACAACAAACAATTGGTATACAACCGACAAAATGTGTTATATGCAATACCAAATGATAAACCTTATCATTTGAGTTTACCATACCCATGAATGAGGTTATTAGACAAAAGAGTTGTAATTTGCATCCACTCTCGATCAGTCACACAAGGTGGAGGATATGGCAGGATATCATCTGAATGTTCTCCAATAGACAAAGGTCCCATAACTTGTGTAGGCTCAATTGAGCTAAAAGGGATGATGCAAGGGTGTGTTACTATATTACCACTATAAATAACCATCCAAACATTGTTCAATAAAATAAATGTCCATTGCATTTGTCTAATCGCAATGGTACTACTCACCATGTTAGCACATAACCATCCAACAATATCATATGGTACAACAGGGACTAGTCTAGGTGTGGCCTGTATACAGCCAAAATGGAAGATACACCTCTCAAGTAAATAACCAGTCATAATACTCTCCCACCGTAAATAGTCTAAAAATTGTGCAGTTTTTTTTGAACTTCAGATGCACCACCATATGGTCAGTGTACGATGTCTAGATAACACCATATAGGGTCAGAGCATAAATCCTTCGTCTGTACTCCTATATAAAGCCTGGATAAGAATGCTTGAAGCCCTGTCTCATGGCCCATAGGGAACCATTTGTGATAGGGCCACAATCACACATATAACAAAAGAACGGGAAATGCTCGTAATATATAATTTTAACACAAAAACTAAACATACAAATTAAATATGGTAAATATGTGCAAAAAAAACATAATAAATATTTATACCTGAAATAGGCTCATGTAATCGACAAATTGCCTCGTCTCAAAGGTGGTTGTCTCTTTAAGAGCATGATAAAGCAAACTCTAAACAAGCCAGATACTGGATAAAGAAGACTCTGAACAAGCCAAATGCTGAATAAAGAAGACTCTGAACAAAGATGGAAAAAACAGAATCTGGACTCTAGATAAAGAGACTCCCGACTCTAGACTTCATCAAACTCTGGACTCTAGACTTCATCAGACTTTGGACTTTGGACATCATTAGACTCTGGACTCTGAACTAAATCAGACTCTGAACTAAATCAGACTCTGAACTTTGAACACCATTAGATTATGAATGAGATTATTAGACAAAAGAGTTGTAATTTGCATCCACTCTCGATCAGTCACATAAGGTTGAGGATGTGGTAGGATATCATCTGAATGTTCTCCAACAGACAAAGGTCCCATAACTTGTGTAGGCTCAATTGATCTAGAAGGGATGATGCAAGGGTGTGTACTATATACCACTATAAATAACCATCAAAACATTGTCCAATAAAAGAAATGTCCATTGCATTTTGTCTAATCGCAATGGTACTACTCACCATGTTAACACATAACCATCAACCAATATTATATGGTACAATAGGGACTGGTTTAGGTATGGCTTGGACAGAGCCAAACTGGAAGAGATGTCTCTCAAGTAAATAATCACTGAGAATACTCTCACACCGCAAATAGTCTAAAAATCATGTAGTGTTTGTAATCTTTTGATGCACCACCATATGATCAGTGTCTGATGTCTAGATGACAACATTTAGGGTCATAGCGTCAATCCTTCGTCTGTACTCCTATATAAAGCCTGAATAAGAATGCTTGACGCACTGTCTTATGGCCCATAAGGAATCATTTATAATATGACCACAATCACGCATATGACAATTGAACGGAAAAGGCTCGTAACATATGATTTTAACACAATAAAATTAAACATACAAAATAAATATGTGCAAAAAAGAACATAATAAATATTTATACTTGAAATAACTGACAAATTGCCTCATCTCAAAGGTGGTTGTCTATTCAAGGGCGTGATAGAGTAGTGTCAGCGTAAAACAACTCTAACCCCCAGTATGAATTCCAAGATCAACAAACAAGGCTATGTACCTCGCATTCATGTAGACATGTGACCTATATGCCCAAATAATTCATCCAACAAGATGCAACATATACTCCCTAGTGGCCTCCTGGTATAAAGAATGCTCCACCAATGATGCATAAGTCTCTCAGAGCCAAGAGGGACGTAAATGAGCACTATGTTAGACTTAAACCCATCTAATATCATCCCTCTTGTAACCCTTAAGTATGTAATTACACTCATAGTTTCTAGCTCAATGGTCATCAATGAAGGGGTGGAAAAGTTAATAGCAAGAGGGTGATCGAATAGACTAGAGACATTGTCAATGGTAATAGTCATCTCACTAAATGGAGGAAGAAATGCAGATGTGTCCTTATGCCTTCATTTAAAAAAATAAATAACAATGAAGCGTCAAGCATGGTGAGAGAATAATCCACTAGTGGCAGCAGACCATCATCACCTACTAGTATCCCAATCTCCTTCGGCATATGCACTTTCGGGAATTTCTTCAACTTAGACCATGAGTACAGATCTTCAATGGGATATAGTCTTGTAACAATTGAAGCATAAACTTTTTCGAACAAGTTTGATTCTACAGCTACAATCCTTGAGTTTTGATGGAAACAAAGTATAAAGAATAATTTTGTACTCTAATAATTTGTTAAGTGTACAAAATTTGAACAAACCAAATGCTGGATAAAACAAATTCTAAACAAGTCAGATGATGAATAAAGAAGACTCTGAAAAAAGCTGGAAAAAACAGACTCTGGACTTTGGATAAAAAGAGTATGGACTTCATCACACTATGGACTCTATGTTGGTGTAAGCCCTAGAGGCCAATACTTTTGGTACTTGTATCGAATTATTTATTAATAATAAAAGGCTTTTTCTTTATTATGTTTGTTTAATAAAGTCCCTAGAATAGCTAGTCCGTTTAATGTATCAAGTATGACTTAATCATGAGATCACATTAAACATAAGGACACTATTCTTAAAGTATCCGTAGTCGAGCTTTATTATGAAGTGGGATAACATTAAAGCATTAAGACTATTATGTATATAGACTGATGACCACATCTCATGGATCATGGATAAGGAGTTATCAAGTCTTAAACATAGGTATGAATATTAAGAGTAATATTTATACTGGATTGACCCGCTATGAGAATACTATATAGAATGTTATGCAAAGTGTCATAAGTTATTCTCATGGTGATAATGGTGTATACCACCCTTCGACCTGAAACCACTATGGACCCTAGATGTAGAGTCGAGTGCTTTATTGCTGATCAAACATTGTCCGTAACTAGATAACCATAAAGACAGTTGATGGGTACTCCACGAAGCATGCTGAGGGACATGAGTGACCTAGATGGAATTTGCCCATCCTGCATAACAGGATAAATGTCTATGGGCCCAATATTGAACTGGACAAGGATGACACGGTCTATGCCTTGTGTTCAATATAGACATAAGGGCAAAAGGGTAATTATGCATATAAGTATTATCACATAAGGATTTGTCAGATCACATGACATTTTCGTGTCTTGGGTAGCAGTGATGTGTTGCTAGATACCGCTCACTATTTATTATGTTAAATACGTGATTTAATATAATTGCCAATGCCGCGAAAACCTACAGGGTCACACACAAAGGACAGATTGATGAGAGATAGAGTAACTAAGGAACATCGTAAGGTACAGTGTACTTAAGTGAATTGTAGAACATCGTAAGATACGGTGTACTTAAGTAGAATACGAAATATGGTAAGGTACCACACGCTTAAGTGATTTTGGCATATTATAAAATATGGGCCACTTACACTTAAGTGGGCTTTTTGTAGGAGAATAGCCATCCAAGGCGCAGCGGAATTTAAAAATTTCTCCATTTAGTGATCCTTACGAATGGGCATGATCAGTGATAGAATCGTTACCTCTTGTGGCGATTCAAACCTTTGGTGCAGATCTCTGATAATGATCAAAACCTTTGATACAGATCCACGGGGCGATCACGAATGTTGAACGATGACAACGTCTCTACTCAGTCCACACGAACGGATTCCTTCAATCGCAGTGCTAGCTGTTATGAATGAAGGCTTTGAGTGAGAGAGAGATACGAAATTCCAACTCTTCAGTTGTGTTGTCTGTCTCAGTGAGTTTTTAATTTTTCTACCCAAGGGGTTCTATTTATAGAACCACTTGTGTGGGCTTCAAGCCAAAAAGCCCACTTAAGTGCATTTTGGCCCATATCTCATAAAATGCCAAAATCACTTAAGTATTTGGTACCTTACCATATTTCGTATTCTACTTAAGTACACCGTACCTTACGATGTTCCTTAATTATTCTATCTCTCATCAATCCGTCCTTTGTGTGTGACCCTATAGGTTTTCGCGGCGTTGGCAATTATATTAAATCACGCATTTAATATAATAAACAGTGAGCGGTATCTAGCAACACATCACTGCTACCCAAGTCACGAAAATGTCATGTGATCTGACAAAACCTCCTGTGATAATAATTATATGTATAATTACCCCTTTGTCCTTATGTCTATATTGAACACAAGGTATAGACCGTGTCACCCTTGTCCAGTTCAATATTGGGCCCATAGACATTTATCCTGTTACGCAGGATTGGCAAATTCCATCTAGGACACTCATGTCCCTCAGCATGCTTCGTGGAGTACCCATCAACTGTCTTTATGGTTATCCAGTTACGGACAATGTTGGATCAACAATAAAGCACTCGACTCTACATCTAGGATCCATAGTGGTTTCAGGTCGACGAGTGGTATACACTATTATCACCATGAGAATAACTTATGACACTTTGCATAACTTTCTATATAGTATTCTCATAGTGGGTCAATCCGGTATAAATATTACTCTTAATATTCATACCTATGTTTAAGACTTGATAACTCTTTATCCATGATCCATGAGATGTGATCATCAGTCTACAAACATAATAGTCTTAATGCTTTAATGTTATCCCACTTCACACTAAAGCTCGACTACGGATACTTTAAGAATAGTGCCCTTATGTTTAATGTGTTCTCATGATTAAGTCACACTTAATACATTAAACATACTATCTATTCTAGGGACTTTATTAATCAACCATAATAAAGAAAATGCCTTTTATTATTAATAAATAATTCGATACAAGTACCAAAAGTATTGGCCTCTAGGGCTTACACCAACACTTTTTAGCTTGAAGCCCACACAAGTGGTTCTATAAATAGAACCCTTGTGCAGAAGCATTAAGTGCGGTTGCATTTTCCTTTTCTCTCTCTCTCTCTCTCTCTCTCTCTCTCTCTCTCTCTCTCTCTCTCTCTCTCTCTCTCTCTCTCTCTCTCTCTCTCACTCAAAGCCTTCATTCGTAGCAGCTAGCATTGAGATTGAAGGAATCCGTTCGTATGGACTGAGTAGAGGCGTTGTCGTCGTTCAATGTTCGTGATCGCTCCGTAGATCTGCATCAAAGGTTTCAATCGTCACAAGAGGTAACCATTCTATCACTGATCATGCCCATTCGTAAGGATCGCCCTTCTCCTTCAGTGGTATCAGAGCCACTTACAAAACCATACATCTGATAGCTGTTTATTTTCTGTATTAATATGATTAAAAGACAGAATGAATCAAAGAATAAACAAGTAATTAAATTCGGCATCATGTGTGTACGATTTGGATGATTGATGTTGACTATGCTTTGGAACCGACATTATTATGGTGAAGCAGCGATACATCGATCGTCCATAGGTTAGGCAATTGAGATCGATCAAGTTATATACATGACATAAATAATCCTAATGCCAAGTACGGTATATATGATATACTATTTCTGTTTCGTTCATTCAAACACTTAATGGTTGTTTTCCTTTGAGCGATCAATGGTCATTTGCTTCGGAATCCGACATTAGTATGGTGAAGCATTGACCTGTTGATCAATCATACTGAATCAACAATCGAGGCGTGTTTGACGATATGAAATTGGTGCATTAGGGTTAGTGACGACACAAGGGTTGTGCCGTCAAGGAGTTGTGAATTGAGGGCTTGTTGGATCACGTTTGTTGACTGTTTCAAAAGTACTGATTTTGTCCGCGTGACGTTCGTCATGGGCCTGTGGCGATCGTAACAAGCTGGACGTGACAGTCGTAACATGCTTTGTGACGGTCGTCACATTCACAGATCCAAAATTCTAGGCGTTTTTTTTATTTTGGCCGCGTGACGTTCGTCATGGGCTTGTGACGGTCGTAACAAGCTGGACGTGACGTTCGTAACATGCTTGTGACAGTCGTCACATTCACAGAGTCAGAATTCTCGGGGTTTCTTTTTTGTGACTGCGCACGAGTTATGTTGATGCAAAATGACGTCGATTTCAAATGAATTGTTCATTAAAATTTCAGACAGGAGAGTTGCCCCTACAACCCCGCAAGGGGCGCTTCCCCCTTGACCCCCGTCCGTTGACCGAGCAGCGGAAACCCCATTCCCGCTGACCGGGCAGCGGACCCCCGGTTAACTCTGCGTGGTGTGATCGGTTGCCGAAATTTAATTTAGTTTTAATTAATTAAAGGAATTAAAATTAATAATAACAATGTGTTTGTTATTATTGTCTTGTGGTGATCGGTTATGGCCTTAGTTTTCCTTTATTTTGTTTTGGGATTTTAAAATACGACCTGCGTGTCGTGCCTCTCTTTTAATCTCTTAATGTAACTTATTTTCTCATCTCACTCCCTCGTATGTAAAACGAGTTTCTTTTATGTAATGTAATGTTATGAAGAAAGAGAAGAATTCAATATCAAAGGAGGACAACCTTGAAGATCTTGCTTGGAGAAGCTTAGATCGTTATTAGGTTAGCTTAGGTTCTCTCATTGGCTTGGGAGAACAATTGCGCTAGGGGCCATAACTGTTTCATTATGTATGTTGATGCATGTGAATGTATGTTGATGCATGTGAATGTATGTTGATGCATGTGAGAGACGATTTGTATGATAAATAAGCCGGTGAGATCAGAATAATTGGAATTCCCTCAAAATTAAATATTAATTTTATGCTTTCCATGTTTTAGCACTCATCAAGACTAGCATCGGATAATGTAGGTTTCGCCTACACGAGGTGCATGTTCTATATTAGTAAGGTGCGATGGGATAATTGTAATATCCAATTGCTAAAATAATGGGTCAAACTTAACTAAACAAATTATAATAAGATTATATATGTTTAGAAG
The DNA here is from genome assembly GCF_024323335.1 of Lathyrus oleraceus. NCBI lineage: Eukaryota > Viridiplantae > Streptophyta > Magnoliopsida > Fabales > Fabaceae > Lathyrus > Lathyrus oleraceus. The sequence goes on from NW_026112576.1 coordinate 73,067, forward strand.
CAAGAGTTGGAAATGATCCATACGATGGATTGGAATAAGGAGTTATTCACCCAACTAAAATATTCGAGAGTTGTATTAGATACAATTGGAAAGAGTTCCTACCTAAATAACCTAGTTTTGTGTAATCCTCCTACGCGGACTTAAAACAAAGTGAAATGTGGATCTCAACCCACTAGAAAATCTTCCAACGGGATTTTTCCGAATCAAATGATGAGGGTCATTTGTTTTGAGTAAAATAGTGGGAGCATATTTAATTAAAGGCCTAATTAAATATGTTATTGATACTTATATTTTCATTAATTCTTATGTATATTACCATGACAACAAACACCTCTAACAACATTTTGCGATCAGTTCTTGACAAGGAAAAATTGTCTGGGACAAATTTTATGGATTAACACCGTAACCTGAGGATTGTCCTCAAACATGATAGAAAACTGTATGTCTTTGAGAAACCTGTTCCTAAAGAGGAACCTCCTAGTTCTGTACATAAGGCAGAAAGAGAAGCTTATAAGAAGCATGTCGGTGATGCCAATGAAACTGCTTGTCTCATGCTAGCTACCATGAACTCAGAATTGTAAAAGCAACATGAGAACAAGTTAGTTGAGGGAGCCCCTGTAGGACCCCATATGCTCAAGATGATTGGGTATGTGGAAAACCTTTAAAGGTTGGGTTTTCCCCTCGGAAAGGAACTTGCGACTGATTTGATCTTGCAATCGTTGCCAGATAGATTCAGTCAATTTGTCCTAAATTTCAATATGAATGATATGGACAAATGTCTTCCTGAACTGCTAGCCATGTTAAAGACTGCTGAGAAGAACCTGAAGTCAAAAAGGGAAGTCCATTCTGATGATAGGAAATGGAAAGAGACGGAGCAAAAGGCCTACCAAGCAGGGTGATAAAGGGAAAGGCAAGGAAGTTGCCAAACCCAGACCCACTGTTGCTGCTTTGAAGCCTAGTGGAGGCATAGCAAAGGCAGGCACCTGCTTCCATTGCGGTAAGACCGGACACTTGAAGAGAAACTGCCCAAAGTACCTGGAAGATACGAAGAATGGAGTAGAGACTTCAACTTCAGGTATTTTTGTTATTGAAATAAATTTATCAACTTCTGCATCATGGGTATTAGATACTGGATGCGGTTCTCACATTTGTACAAATGTGCAGGGGCTAAAAGGAAGTAGAGATTTGGCAAAAGGTGAAGTTGACCTACGAGTTGGCAATGGAGCAAAGGTTGCTGCTTTAGCCGTAGGAACTTATGTATTGACTTTACCTAGTGGTTTAATAATTCAGTTAGAGAACTGTTATTATGTACCTGCAATTAGCAGGAATATTATTTCCATTTCTTATTTGGACAAGTTTGGTTTTTCATTTATAATAAAGAACAATTGTTGCTCAATTTATTTTAATGATATATTCTATGCTACTGCACAAATGAGCAATGGACTATATGTCCTTGATCTCGAAATGCCTATTTATAACATTAATACTAAAAGGATGAAACCTAACGAGTTAAATCCAACTTACCTCTGGAATTGTCGATTATGCCACATAAATGAGAAACGCATTTCCAAACTCCATAAAGATGGACTCTTGGACTCTTTTGATTATGAATCATATGAGACATGCAAATCTTGTTTAATTGGAAAGATGACAAAGTCTCCATTCACAGGAAAAGGTGAAAGAGCGAATGATCTTTTAGGCCTCATACATACTGATGTATGTGGACCACTGAACATACCAGCCAAAGGAGGTTTTCAGTACTTCATCATATTCACTAATGATTTCAGTAGATATGGTTATGTGTATTTAATGAAACACAAATCAGAGTCCTTTGAAAAGTTCAAGGAATGCAAGAATGAAGTACAAAACCAACTAGGTAAGAATATTAAAACTCTTCGATCAGATCGAGGTGGTGAGTATTTAAACCTAGAGTTTGATGACCATCTGAAAGAGTGTGGGATCCTATCCCAACTTACTCCTCCTAGAACACCCCAATGGAATGGTGTATTTGAGAGAAGAAATCAAACCCTATTAGACATGGTCTGATCCATGATGAGTCACGCCGATCTTCCAAACTCATTTTGGGGACATGCACTACTGACAACAGCTTACACACTTAACCGTGTTCCATCCAAAAAGGTTGAGAAGACACCATATGAAATATGGAGTGGTAAGAAACCACATATGTCTTACATTAAGATTTGGGGTTGCGAGGTTTATGTGAAACGACAAGTTTCAACTAAGCTTGAGCCCAAATCTGACAAATGCTTATTTGTGGGGTATCCTAAAGAAACAAGAGGGTATTACTTCTATAATCCTTCTGAGGGCAAAGTGTTTGTCGCTCGAACTGGAGTTTTCCTAGAAAGGGATTTTATATCCAAAGGAATCAGTGGGAGGAAAGTGGAGCTTGAAGAAATTCAAGAATCACAAAGCATTGATACACCTATGGAGGAATTAGAGCAGGAAACACAAGTAGTTGTGGAAGAGCAACCTTCTCAAGTAGAACAAGACCAGCGTAGGTCATGCAGGATACGTCACCTACCTGAGAGATATGGTTATCTCATAACTGATCAAGGTGATGTATTACTCATGGATCAAGATGAGCATGTGACCTACCAAGAGGCCATAACTGGTCCTGAGTCTGAGAAGTGGCTAGAAGCCATGAAATCTAAAATGGATTCCATGTACACAAACCAAGTTTGGACCTTGGTAGAGCCTCCTGTAGGAGTTAACCCTATAGGATGCAACTGGGTCTTCAAAAAGAAGACTGACATGGATGGTAAGGTACATACCTATAAGGCAAGACTGGTTGCAAAAGGATATAAACAAACTCATGGGGTTGACTATGATGAAACCTTTTCACCAGTTGCAATGCTTAAATCTGTTTGGATTTTACTTGCTATCGCTGCATATCATGATTATGAAATATGGCAGATGGATGTCAAAACTGCTTTCCTTAATGGGAATCTTCTTAAGGACGTGTACATGACACAACCTGAAGGATTTGACATACCTGAAAAAGCCCTAAAGATATGTAAGTTACAAAGATCAATCTACGGATTGAAGCAAGCTTCCAGAAGCTGGAATCTTCATTTTGATGAAACAGTAAAACAATATGGATTCATCAAGAACGAAGATGAGCCTTGTGTCTACAAGAAGGTTAGTGGGAGCATGATCGTTTTCCTGGTATTATATATAGATGACATATTACTCATTGGAATCGATGTCCCTACCCTGCAACAAGTAAAGTCTTGGTTGGGGAAATGCTTTTCTATGAAGGACCTAGGTGAAGCAGCCTATATATTAGGAATCAGAATCTATAGAGATAGATCATAAAAACTACTTGGCCTAAGTCAGAGTACATACATAGACAAAGTGCTGAGACGCTTTAATATGCATGATTCCAAGAAAGGATTCATACCTATGCAACATGGCATGTGTCTATCAAAAACGCAATCCCCTTCAACTAAGGAAGAAAGGGATCACATGAGTAAGATTCCATATGCATCTGCAATAGGATCTATCATTTATGCCATGTTATGTACTCGGCCAGATGTCTCATGCTTTGAGTGCAACGAGTAGGTACCAATCTGATCCTGGTGATGCTCATTGGGTAGCTGTCAAGAATATCCTTAAGTATTTAAGAAGGACTAAGGACTCATTCTTGATATATGGAGGTCAGGAAGAGCTGGCTGTAATTGGATACACCGATGCTAGCTTCCATACAGATAAAGATGACTTTAGATTGCAATATGGTTATTTGTTCTGCTTAAACGGTGGCGCTGTGAGCTGGAAAAGTTCAAAGCAAGATACAGTTTCCGATTCTACAATCGAGGCCGAGTATATTGTTGTCTCAAGTGCAGCAAAGGAAGTTGTTTGGATCAAAAAGTTCATTAGTGAACTTGGCATAGTTCCTAGCATTGTGGATCCCATTGGTCTCTATTGTGATAACAATGGTGCTATCGCACAAGCTAAGGAGCCTAGATCTCACCAACGATCCAAACACATACTTAGGCGTTATCACCTCATTTGAGAGATAATAGATAGAGGAGATGTGAAAATATGCAGAGTACCTACACTTGACAATATTGCTGACCCACTGACAAAGCCTATTGCACAACAGAAGCATGATGACCATACTAGATCTATGGGCATTAGGGGTATGCCTGATTGGCTCTAGTGCTAGTGGGAGATTGTTGGGGTAAGCCCTAGAGGCCAATACTTTTGGTACTTGTATCGAATTATTTATTAATAATAAAAGGATTTTTCTTTATTATGTTTGTTTAATAAAGTCCCTAGAATAGCTAGTCCGTTTAATGTATCAAGTATGACTTAATCATGAGATCACATTAAACATAAGGACACTATCCTTAAAGTATCCGTAGTCGAGCTTTATTGTGAAGTGGGATAACATTAAAGCATTAAGACTATTATGTAGATAGACTGATGATCACATCTCATGGATCATGGATAAGGAGTTATCAAGTCTTAAACATAGGTATGAATATTAAGAGTAATATTTATACTGGATTGACCCGCTATGAGAATACTATATAGAATGTTATGCAAAGTGTCATAAGTTATTCTCATGGTGATAATGGTGTATACCACCCTTCGACCTGAAACCACTATGGACTCTAGATGTAGAGTCGAGTGCTTTATTGCTGATCAAACGTTGTTTGTAACTGGATAACCATAAAGACAGTTGATGGGTACTCCACGAAGCATGCTGAGGGACATGAGTGACCTAGATAGAATTTTCTCATCCTGCATAACATGATAAATGTCTATGGGCCCAATATTGAACTGGATAAGGATGACACGGTCTATGCCTTGTGTTCAATATAAACATAAGGGCAAAAGGGTAATTATGCATATAAGTATTATCACAGAAGGATTTGTCAGATCACATGACATTTTCGTGTCTTGGGTAGCAGTGATGTGTTGCTAGATACCGCTCACTGTTTATTATGTTAAATACGTGATTTAATATAATTGCCAATGCCGCGAAAACCTACAGGGTCACACACAAAGGACAGATTGATGAGAGATAGAGTAACTAAGGAACACCGTAAGGTATAGTGTACTTAAGTGAATTGTAGAACATCGTAAGGTACAATGTACTTAAGTAGAATACGAAATATGGTAAGGTACCACACGCTTAAGTGATTTTGGCATATTATAAAAAATATGGGCCACTTACACTTAAGTGGGCTTTTTAGCTTGAAGCCCACATAAGTGGTTCTATAAATAGAACCCTTGTGCAGAAGCATTAAGTGCGGTTGCATTTTCGTTTTCTCTCTCTCTCTCTCTCTCTCTCTCTCACACACACACACACACACGCACACACACAGACACAGACACACACACACACACACACACACACACACACACACTCAAAGCCTTCATTCGTAGCAGCTAGCACTGAGATTGAAGAAATCCGTTCGTATGGACTGAGTAGAGGCGTTGTCGTCGTTCAACATCCGTGATCGCTCCGTAGATTTGCATCAAAGGTTTCAATCGTCACAAGAGGTAACTGTAAGACCCCAATTTTGGCCCTAAGATCCCTCATGGCCCATATCATATCATATCATGGCCTCAAGGATCATTGCATGCCCTAGCTTCCCTCCTAGTGGGTAGGTTATCTTGTGAGTGTGGTTCTTGATCACCAAGCATGCTTTGCATTTGTATATTTTTGCTTTTCATATGTTTACTAACCAAAAAGTACAAAAATATTGTCATCTAACCATGTTACTTGCAGCTGAAGCAATCATCAGTCAAACAGTCAAATCAGCCATTAAACAATGGATGGTGGCCATTCTTGAAGAATTTGGGCACCATGATCAATAATCAAGAGTTCATATATGTTGTGATATCATTTGGAATCAAGATCTCAAGGAATTAGGGTTTGGAATTCATCAGAAGGTGGTTCAGTCAAGCAAAACCCTAGAAAGTCAACCCTTGGTCAACTGTGGATTTAATCAGTGATTTGATGGTGGGAATTGGTTTGAGGGAGCTCACTCATGTCCATATAAGCCTCATATATCATGTCAAACACCATCATGAAAGAATTTGAAGTCAAACAGAAAATTTCCAAAAATAGAAACTTGACCTGTAATTGGAATTTGCCAAAAATGGAAACTTCTTGATCCTAAACTTGCATCATGATACATGCTTCAAATGAATTTTTTCCCAACATGAAAGTTGAAGATCTTGTTCTCCCATTTCCAAAAAGTCCAAGAACACTCAATTCCCATGTATGGTTGGCAAGTTATGATCAAATCATTTTCAGAAATTTGTGAACTTCAAAAGGCCATATCTCTCAAACCATTTGGCCAAATTGGGTGGGGTTTTTTCCTACAAGTCACATTTGATCCCCTCTTTCCAAAAATGTCATCATCATGCTATAAAACATTACCAATCAAAATGGCCTTTTTGGACTTGCATGAATTAATTTCAAGTGTGGTGTAAAAATGAACTTTTGAATTAACCCTTTTCAATCCATTTTGCCAATTGAGATAGTTCAGAAAATGCATTTGGGATCTGTACAAAGCCCATTTCGCAGCCAGCTCATGCACATGCACCATTTGAGTGAGAAACCACCAATTAGCAAAAAAACTTGTCATTTAAACAAAATTCTGTTTTACCACTTTGATTAATGAAGTTTAGCTCCACTAATCACCACATATATACCTCATATTCTCTCTGAACACAACCCTAGCGAACAGCAGCCTCACTCTCACAAAAAACAGAAAACTCTCTTTTCTCTCAAACTCTCAATTTCTTCATTTTTGAATTTCTGCTAAAAACTCCAAAGGCCTCGAGCTTGGTTGGTTTGTTTCATCACTTGCCATCATTTCTAAGTCTTTTTCAAAGCACAAATCTCAACTGAAATCAAGGAATCGTGACTGTTGCTTCAAGCTTCCATCAATGGCAGATCTTGGTTGCAGCTGGAATTGAGTTTGCTGAGCTAAACTTCTTCAACCATTCATCAATACCAACTACAAGCTTCATCTGTTTGAGCTTATATCCCCAAATCAACAACTGTTTCACTAATTTCTTCAAAAGCAAGTAAGATTTCGATTCCTTCTTTTTTCAAAATCATGATATGCAATGTGTAGATCTCATTACCCTGGTCATTATGAGCTTTGAGTTGATGAAAATGGTTAAGTATTTAGCAAGTTATGTTGAAATGAATGTTGATGTTCAAACTTGTTCTTGCTCGATGCTTCTTGTTTAGCATGATTTGATGAATTTGGTTGTTAGATTATGCATGTGTGATGTTTGCTGATCATGATAGTATGTTCAATTGGTATTTCTGGGCAAATTTATTTTTTCGATTTGTGAAGAAGATGATGATGAACACTGTAGCTCGAGAAACCCTAAAATGCATTTTCCAGAATTTTGTTTCACGTGGTGTGCATGCGTTTACTGTTCCATTAGCCAACAGCCAATCAGAACATTCCGTTTCCATGTGCAAAACGCCGCGTTTTGTTAAGTGACTTCAGTAATTTCAAAATTGCCATTCCGTGCCTAATTGACTATTAATTCATGTTATTTTTGCAATTTTAATTCCATTTGATGCATCATCTTGCAAAAATCATAACTCATCCATTTGTGATCCAAATTTCATGAAATTTTTTGCATTATGCTCTGCTTGATCTCTACTTATTTATCATGATTTTTCCTGATTTTTTGGATGGTTGGTTTTTAATTGGTATTAGGGTTTTGTTCATGTGCTCATATTTTGTACCTTTTACCAAATCCTTTGTAAAATAATGATGCATTATCCATTTGATCTGAAATTTTTTGTGCATAAACTAGACACATCCATGGTGATTTTGGTGTAGAGTTTGTGAATTTATCTTATCTGGTTTGTGAGTTATGAATTTTTGAATTAGGGTGTGACAATTTGTGTCACACCATTGATGTGCAACTTCATGATTTTTGATACCATGCTTCTTGACCTCCAATTGATCTGAATTTTTGCATGAACCTACTCTTGGATGTCTAGTTTACATGTGATTTTTCTTGGAATTATTTGTAGCATTTCCTAATTGTTTGAGATTTTCTCCCCTGTTTGACCAAAATGTTGACTTGTGTGATACATGTTCCCATTTCATTTGTGAAATTCTCATACTTAATTAGATGGACATGAAATATGACATGTGATTACTAGACATCTTAAGCTTTGCCATGGTGTTGATCCCATTCATTTCTCATATGTTATCACTGATTTATGAATTTTTGAAGTTGATACATGTTTGGTTGACTTCTTTGAACATGCTTAAACTTGCCTTGCCTTTCTGATTTTCATTGACTATCTTCCCATGATCCAAATGAGCTGAAATTTTATATGCATGTCATGTTATGGATTATGATTGATCATGAATTATTTGATGATTTTTGGAATTGTTTATGATTGGTTTTGAGTTAAGTCTTGCTGTTGACTTCTATGAGCTTTCATTTGCCATGCTTTGACTTCTTTTGCTTATGAAATGATGATGATGCATGATATGAACATGAAACCAATTGAGCTTGCTTCTTAAATGTTTGAATTTGATTTTGATTGGATATCATTTGCTGTTTTGACTTTCTCATTCTCTTTTGACCCTAGGTTTGTCCTAGTGGTCTTATTGCTTATGTTTGAGTTCATGTTTTCAGGTTAAGAAGCAATTGCCTCAAAGAAATTTATACAAGTTGAATGAGTCTATTTGATTATCATGGGCTAACCTCTTTGTTTTGTAGGTTGCTTGGCTCATATGCCTTGAGACTTGTGCATTGCACATTTGTCTGTTTGTTTTGACTGATTGATTCCTACCTCCTTTTTGCTTTAACTTTTGAATTGTGTACTGATTCTGTTTGACTATTTCAGGTACCATTAGTTGCTTAGTTCTTTGAACTTGCTTTGCTTTGCTATTTAGCAATTTGCATTTGAGGTATAATTCCTTTTTCTTCATGTAGTCTGGAAGACCTGGCCTGTTATTTGGCCAGGCAACTGTCTCAAGTCCTCCTTAAGAGGCAATGCCTGTGTGTGTTTACATTTGTCCCAAGCAGGAAAAGTCCTTCAAATAAGGCAATTGGTAGAATCCAAGAGATAAGCAACCTATCTCCTACTATTCTGTGAGTCTTCTCCTTGATCCCATTACATGGTTGTAGCATTGAGATTCAAGCCCAAGATCTATTGAGTCAATAACTTGTGGAGAGAGTTCCTACTTTCTGAACTCCCACACCTTCTGATATTCAATGCTCTCCCTGACCAGGGATAAGAGCAATGAGGCACACCCCTCATATCCTTTCATCTGCTTCACCTTAGCCCTTCAATGGCAAGGTTAAGAGCACCATTGACCCTATTCCAGTTGGCTTTAATGCCTAACCCTTTTGTATGAGCCTCCTTGTTTGGTTATAGTGTGTGCTGATTGCTTTCATCGATTGATTGTTGTTTCATATGCACATGTTTGCTTGTATGCTCTATGCATTTATCATCATCAATTGCTCATTATTGCATGATCATCTCATTTGTCTTTGTGACATCATATCATTGTTGTTTTCCCCATTGAGGACAATTGTAAGACCATTCTTTGGCCATTGTTTCTATGATATGGAAGTGAGTTGTAAGACCATTTCATTGGCCACTCATCTTATCTTTGCTTGATGCATTTGTTTGATTGTATGTGAGGATGCAATTATAAGTCCCTGTAAGTTGGCATTTGTTTTCCTATGATCACATGTTGCTTTGTTTGATTGTATGTGAGGATGCAATTATAAGTCCCTGTAAGTTGGCATTTGCTTTCCTATGATCATATGTTGCTTTGCTTGTTTGTATGTGAGGATACAATTGTAAGTCCGTATAATTTGGCCTTTGTATTCCTAGGACCATACTGTGGAGGTTAGAGTAAGCCCAGATAGATTGGCATCTGACATCCAAATGTTGTTTTTGTTGTTGGAGGTTGGTATAAGCCCAGATAAATTGGCATCTGACATCCAAATGTGTCTTTGTTGTTGGAGATTGGTATAAGCCCAGTAATTGGCATCCGGTATCCACTTTTTATTTCTTTGTTTGAGGAGATTAGTGTAAGACCATAGAGTGGCCCCTGATATCCAGTTCTGTTTTAGGAGATTGGTATAAGCCCAGTGATTGGCATCCGGTATCCGCTTTTGTTGACCTGCTTCTTTGTTTGTTTGTTATTATCCATTGCCCATTCCAAAGGACACACTTGAATCATCTTCTATATGATTTCAAGAGGTGAACCTTCTAAGAAGTTTTACAATCCATCTTCATCCATTCATCCTCATTATGTCCTAAACCTTTTCACACATTACTTTCAAACTTGACATAGATATTGTGCAAACATCTTCATGTTTTCAAATTAAAAACCTGGACCCCAAGTCCTTGACTTTTTTTTTTCAAACTCCATTTCATAATACTTCTTTGAATCAATCTTAATCATACTCTGACTCCACTTTCATAATCACAATCAATTAACTTCACCCATTCAATTGTTTTGGCTTTGTCCATTGTTAATCTTTTCATACATGAGCTATAGGTTTGATTTATCTTAGTTGGTTGATGTCAATCTCACCTATTTGTCCTTAGTTGATTGAATTGTAAGTCTTCCTTGCTTATTATAGGGTTAACCCCTCACTAGCAAGTTGAAGCTGTTCTCACATGGTGGACTTGTTGTTTGTATAAGGTTGAGTTTTCTCCCGTGGATAACGTAAGACCTTAGGGCTTGTGTTTAAAATTGAATCCACCAACTTTTGGAAATCTTTTAGCCGAACTACGGCGTTTTGATCCTTACCTTTGATGGAAGGTACGTAGGCAACGGGTTCATCCGTTCGAACACAAAAATAATAAAAATTGTACATTCTTTTCTCATCATCCCAATCATGTTTGCACAATACTTATGTCATAACAAATAACAACTTAGTACAACAAGTGTGAAAAGGGCTCCCTAGGAGTACCTAGGACGTAGTGGGTGCCTAACACCTTCCCATTGCGTAATTTACCCCTTACCCAGACTCTCTGATCTTTTCATTAGTTTTCTACGTGTAAAACTTCTTAGGCTTTTGTTCGCTTTTTAGCCAGTCCTTTGGATAAATAAAAGTGCGGTGGCGACTCGAAATTTCATTGTATGCTTTGCTTATGATTTAATCGATAAATCATATAGCGACGAATACACCGCTACAGAAAAAGTGGCGACTCTGCTGGGAATATTATATATCCTTGGTGGTATTGCCTACTTTTCACCCTTTGTTGTGATATATTGTTATCTGTTATATGACATATTTTTGTACAATTTGGGATTACTGTATTGATTGGAATGTTTGAATTGCTTGATATACAATTGCTGTTTGCTTTGGTGATCTGTGAGATGAGTTCTGTACCCGAACTCGAGTGCACTCTAGGATAGGAGAATGGCATAGTCTTGTTGACTGGTGTGGAGTATTCCTTAGCCAGTTGACTTGCGAGCCCATTCACTTGGTGGAGGTCATGTTCGACTAATAATGTCACACGAGTTATTTGTGGATAGGCATTATTCTTTCAATCATGTTCCGCAGAAGCCAAGGACCGTAGTTTACCAAACCCATCTTGGCCTATTTTTAGGACCGTAGTGCGGAGGTCGTTCAGATGTCAGTTCTGATACGATTGTTACGCGATGCTACACTCATAAGAGTTTCTCTTGAGAATATTCTTGGAATACGAGTATTCGTTCCTCCGATAATATTCGAAAGATGGAACGATGATTATGGGAACCTCTGATAGAACATGTCTGGCAGGTTTAAACCCTAGTACACTCCCTTTGGGTGGATCTTAACCGAGACTCCATGCTCGTGACTCTCAACAAACCCTTGATTCATGGTTGAGTCGTTCAGACACCGTTAATATCAATGGATCCCGGATCAGGTGTAAAACCTAAAATCCACCAAAGCGGCTGGTTGATATTAAGGGTGTTCGAGCCGGTTCATGTACCGTTAATATCAATGGAACTTGGGTGTTGATAAGGTGAAAACCTAAATCCACCAAAATGGATGATTGATATTAGGGATACAATGAGCTTTCCCATGACCTTTGTTTGGTGTGCTTTGTTTGATCCTTGAGTGTGATTGTTGCATTCATGCATTCATGCATTCATCTGCATCCATATCATCAGAAAAAAAAAGAAAATTTTCAAGGAACTCAAAGGAGTTTATTTGCAAAAAATTTCAAACATGAAAAAACTGGGAAAATTTTTTCACCTGATATATCTGATGAGATACTCTCATATACGATCAAAATGCTTCGATATTTCAAAGTTTGCAAGTAAAACCCTCGAGTTCCTTTGAAGTAAAAAACAAGCATATGCATAAACACTTCATGCATCATTTGCATAAGCGGGTGTTTTGTTCCGGTCTCCTGTCCTGTGGTCTGACCCCGCGATCTTCATTTATTTTGAAGACGCACTTTGCCGGTATTATACCAGAGCCAACTCTGCCAGATTGATGGATCATCCCGAGCAAGAGAGTTGTGAACTCAGAGAGAATTTTGCCAGACCATGTGTTTTTGATGGATTTATTCCTGTTTAACCAATCCCGGGCTGGCATTGGCTACTGTTCTGGGGCATGTAAGGAGCATGGTTTATTCAAGTGGAGGATTCATCCATGCCAACCAACCTGAAGAAGAGGTTGCTGCTATCTTGGAAGAGGATGCAGAGGACCTGAACAATTTCATCATTCCTGGTGGTGTCTGCCACAATTGGGTCGCTGTGGATGTTCCTACGGTCATTCATAAGTCAGAGTAATTGTTCACTTTGTTTAAAACCCTTCTCCCATGCCAAAAGGAGAAGTGATGACATTGTTGGCAGCATTTAATACAATGATGTTTTCATTCAATTAATGCATTGTTAAACATTTGTTTTTCTATTGTTTTCACTTTTTGCTTTTGCATGAAATCAGTGATCACAAAAAACCATGAAAAACAAAAACAGCTTTTTCATCTGCATAAATGATTTGCTTGTTTAAATTCAAAAAGCTTTTCATTGTCCAGAATCATTATGCAGGGATTTCTAAACCCATTGAACATAATGATCCAACGCCATATCCCAATCTTGAATTCTTTGTATTTGAGGCAGAGGAAGATGATGTTGAAGGGGATTCCTGATGAGATTACCCGCCTTCTTGAGCACCAGAGGAGCTCATTCAGCTGTATCATGAGAATCAGCAAAACAGTCAAACTGGGGCATTGCAAATGCAATAAAAAAAAAAAAAAAAAAAAAGATAAAAAAATCAAAAATCAGGAAAAAAATTTCAAAATTTTTCCAAAAGAAAAAAGAAAAATTATACCCTCAAGTCCCTAGTTGACTGATGCTGAATGGACTCAGAGTCGTTATGACCAGTTGAATTTGATTGAAGAGAAGCGATTAACTGCCATGTGTCATGGTCAGCTATATCAGTAAAGAATGAAGAAAGCATTCGATAAGAAGGTCAAGCCTCGTGTGTTCCGAGAAGGTGACCTTGTGCTCAAGAAAGTTTTGTCTTTCGCGCCCGATTCCAGGGGCAAGTGGACTCCAAACTACGAGGGTCCATATGTTGTTAAGAGAGCCTTTTCAAGCGGAGCTTTGATGCTTACAACAATGGATGGGGAGGATTTCACTCGTCCTATGAATTCAGATGCAGTCAAGAGATACTTTGCCTAGAAAAAAAAAGTATATGCAAACAAAAAACAGAACAGCTCGCTAAGTTGAAAACCCGAAAGGGCGGCTTAGGCAAAAATGAGCGTCTCGGTGGAGAACCCGCAAGGGTAATCCAGGCAAAAATTAGAGACTTGAAAAAAAAGAATGTTTGCATCCCGCTAGATTGAGTACCTCACCCTGGGGCAATCTAGGTAAAAATTAGGGATTTGGCAAGTGACTGCATCCTGACAAGACTTTCTGTTTGCCAGTCGTCATTCCGTCAGAAGATTCTCGATTTGTCGTCAACTGAAGCTTCGGATACATCGAGATTCAAATTGGTAGAGAAAGGATCATCATGTTCAATGTAGCCCTCTTCCAATATATATCACTGATTTCAAATTTGTACAGATCTATGGGGTCTTGCCATTTGCAGACTGCCATTCCATCAAATCAATTTGAGCTTTTTATCCAATTATTTGCACTCTTATTTGTTTCAATTCAACAAATGTTTTGCATGTTTTAAATTGATAAAATGTCATTGTTTTAAACAAATCAAAATTTTCAAAATTGTTGTTTTAGACAAAGTGAACATTCACAAGATTGAAAGGATACTCAAGAATATCTCAGTGCTCTCCCGAGGGTGACATGATCTCCAACAGGTAAGACATTTGTTCATATTCCTGGTTTGGTTGTATCTTCTTTCTTCAGATCTTTGTTGGGGTTGTTCCTCAAACAAAGTTATTGTTGGGGTTGTTCCCCAGTATAGTCGCAAGTAGAGTGTTGTTGAAGACTTCGTTTTCTCCAGCAGCAGTTTCCCCAGCATGGGTGTTTCCTTGTGAGTTTCGGCGGTTGATAGTTTGTCATCTTGGTGCCCCGTCACTTTCTCCAGTGGGTTGACATTCCCAGACTTTATTTGTCTCCTCAACACAGTCACGAGTAGAGTTGTTGTTGATATCCTCATCGGAGTCGCGAGCAGAGTTGTTGTCACTCTTCCCAGTGCAGTTGCCAGCGGAGTTGTCTGTTTCCTCAGCACGATCGCTTTCCTTTTGAAGGCTTGGTAAGTCAGTGGTTTGATACCCGATACTTTACCTTTTCCCTGGCGAAGTCGTCTGCGGAATTGTTGCTATCCCTCCATCAGAGTTTATTCTCTTCAGCAGAGCAGGATTTATTTTCCTACTCAATGGTTGATTTGGGTCGATATCCCAGTATTTGCATTCATCTTTTCCTCAGCTTAGTCTGCAGGATGTTTGTTGTGGCAGTTTTGCCTGTTGAATGCTCCTTCAATCCCCAGTATGGTCGGATGATGGCTCTAGCAACCAGAGAATGGATTGATTTCCTGACCGTTTGTGATCCCCAGTAGGGTGGCTTATATTGCAGAATCTACTTGTTGTAATCAGTTTGCTATGTGTATTCTCCCCAAGTAGGTTGTTTTGTTGCAGAATCTGTTTGTTTGATCTGTCCTCCCTCAGTGGTTTGTTCCCCAAGAGAGTAGCCGACAGTTTTTCCCCAGTAGAGTTGCTTATGCAGTTAGATTCTATTTGGATGATATCATTCTCCCTTAGTGGGTTGTTCCCCCAGCGGAGTTATGTGGAGTTGCTTCTACAGCAGTTCGTGCTTGTGCAACGCACCCTTTGTTTCTCAGTTAACACTGGGATCCCCTGCAGATATCTTGGGTTTTCTCTTGTTCTCCTACAGATTCGTCTTGGTGGCTGCTTCTGCCCGTTGTGACTTTCTGTACCCTGATTGGGTTGTTTCCTGATATCTCTGATCCTCTGCTTCTCCAGCAGTATTCGCAGATCTTTGCTTCTCAGCATACAGATCTCCGCAGATTGGCTCTCCAGTTGGTTTTACCTCTGGAAGTATAATACCGGGCGTCTGATTCCTGGACCTGTTTGTGTTAGAATTGTCTGTTTTGTCAGCATTCATCAAACATAAATCACGCATATTCATGCATACTCATAAACATTCAGATATTCATGTTGCATTTATTGCCATGTATCCTTTGTTGGTTATTCCCTGCTTTCGGGTGATATAGATCTCTTTACAGATCTCCCCAAGCAGATGTCGGGTGTTTAAAATCTCTCCATATAGAGTCAGCCCCATAAGCAGAAATTGTTGCCTTTCATTCTGCAGTTCCCCACTGAGATATATCCTCGTGGATGACGGTTTCTTCCGTTTCCTCCCAACACATATATTGGGATGGATTTTCCTATTTGAGTTATATCCTCATTAGGACGTGTCTTGATTCAGTCTGTCTTTTCGGATTACTCCCGAATGGGCCATTCGTCAAGTCTTGTGCTTCCCAATGGGTTGTTCCCCAGCGGAATTTTTCTGGCCTCTACCCTCATACCGGTAGTTATAAGTCCTATTTTTCCTGGCTTCTTGGCAGAATTTGTGTTATACACCTTTTATTCCCCAGCCAGATTTGTTGGTTTTCTACCTAACAATCGGTAGTTGTAAATCCTACTTTCCTGCTCTCCAGCAGTTTGTGGTTTGTTATAAACCCTATTTTGGTTTCCCGTGCGGATTTGTGATTTGTTCTATCCCCACGCGGAGTTGCTGGTTTTCTACCCCGTATTCGGTAGATGTAAACCCTAAATTTGTGGTTATCTCCATCTAGTTCTTGATGTTGAGTTTCCTTTGCTCGGATAAGTTGCTCAGATAAGCACTTATATCCCCAGCAAATCTTTTGTGGATAATTTCCGTATGCTAGAAATTTTATCCCCAGTGGGTCCTTTCACCTGTTGACAGTGATTGTATTCCCCGGATAGTTGATTGTCATCATTATATCCCCAGCCTGTTGTTGTGGATAATTGCTGTTTATGCAATTCATCCCTGGATCATTGATTTTCACCAGTGAATCCTCAGCAGATCGCCTTTCATTTACCCTCTTGTTGGTAATGTCTGTTGCTCCTTTTGATTGGTCATCATTATATACCTAGTTTGGTATCCCGATGCCTTTCTTTTCGGTTGATTTATCCTTTATTAACCCAGTAACCGGTTGTGGATAATCTTCCATGCGAGTATATTATTCACGGTCTGCCGGTAATGAATAATACATCTCATGCACTCTTCAGTCGAAGCCTTTTGTGTTTTCTTTGTTGAGTAAGATTCGTTATTTCCCTTTGTGGAATCGAATATTTCTTTGTTGTTGGATAATTGCCGGATGCTTGCAATTTATCCCTTTGAGTTGTCTTTCGTTTACCCGGATGCTTGGTATCGATTGTCTCTCTTTTTGGTTAGTCACCTATTATATACTTCGGTATCTCTGGTGTCTTTTCCTTTCGAGTATATTATTCACGGTCTGCCGGTAATGAATAATAGTCTCATGCGCTCTTTAGTTGGAATCCTTTGTTGATTTTCCCCAGCTGAGCAAGATTCGTATTCTTTGAAGAATCGAATATCCATCCTTTAACCAGTTTGTGTTTTGGATGATGTGTGTTTTGGCATATATACCAATTCACGTTTTCGGTAGATCACCTATTATATACCCAGTAACCGGTA
Source organism: Lathyrus oleraceus (assembly GCF_024323335.1). NCBI lineage: Eukaryota > Viridiplantae > Streptophyta > Magnoliopsida > Fabales > Fabaceae > Lathyrus > Lathyrus oleraceus. The sequence continues at coordinate 90,223 of NW_026112576.1, forward strand.
TCTCTGGTGTTTCTTACCATGCGAGTTTATTATCTACGTTCTGACGGTAATAGATAATATATCTCATGCGAGTATTCTTATCCACGGTCTGCCGGTAATGGATATTGTATCTCATGCACTCTTTGGGTTTGTGTCCCCAGTTGAGTAAGATTCGTTTTCCCGTGGTGGATTCGAATGTCCATCCTGTAAGTCGATTTGCTTCTTCAAGCCCTCCTTTCGGATGATGAGTGTTTTGGCATATATACCAATTCACGTCTTCGGTCGGTCACCTATTATATACCCAGTAACCGGTATCCCTGGTGTTCCTTCCTTTCTGCTCCCTATTATGACCTCGGTCCCTTGTGGAGTCAGATTTTCCTGAGTTTATGTACCTCTTGCAGGTTTTTCTCAGATGTTGGTTGATTGATATCTTCACCCTTATACCGGTCTTAGATATTCATTCTTCCTGGGCTTGTTACCCCTTATACCGGTAACATCTCATTTCTTTGGTACTTCCTCATTGAAGTTCCCTGTTGCTCTCCTC